>NW_027414138.1:0-220189 GCF_964106895.1 Numenius arquata
TGTAGGGTTGTATAAGTGCCCGCAGGGGTTGGTAGGAGCTTGTAGGGTGCCATATGTTTCCAGAGGGTTGTGTAGGGTCCCGTAGAGGCCTGTGGTGTTCCCTAGGGGCCTGTAGAGTCTCGTACGGTTCCGTAGGGGCCTGTGGTGTTCCCTAGGGCCCTGTAGAGTCTCGTACAGTTCCGTAGGGTCCTGTAGGTTTCCATAAGCGCCCGCAGAGGTCTGAAGGGGCCCGTACTGTTCCGTAAGGATCCATAGGGCTCCGTAGAGCTTCGTAGGTTCCCTAGAGGCCTGTAGAGTACCGCAGGAGCCAGTAGTGTTCTGTAGGGGTCTGTAAGGTTCCTTCCATAGGGGCTGGCAGTGTTCCGTAGGGGCCTCTAGGGTTGAGTAAGTGCCCGCAGGAGTCTGTAGGAATCCGTGGGATTGTGTAAGGTTCTGGAGGGTTCTGCAGGGTTCCGTAGGGGCCCGTAGAGTTCCGTAGTGGCTGGTAAAGTTCCGTAGGGCCCTGTACCGTTCCATAACTGCCTGCAAGGGTCTTTAGGCTTCCGTAGGGGCTGGTAGGGTTCCATAAAGTTCCGTGGGTTCCTGCAGAGTTCTGCAAGTGCCCGCAAGGGCCTGTAGGGGCCCACAGTGTTTCTGTCAGGTTCCGTAGAGTTCCGTAGGGGCCATAGGTTTCCGTAGTGGCTGGTAGTATTCCGTAGGGGTCTGTAGGGTTCCGTAGGCACCTGCAGTGTTCTGTAGGAGCCCATAGGGTTTTAGTGAGGTTCCGTTGTGTTGCTAAGGGTCTTGTAGAGTGCTGTCGGGTCCTGGAGTATTCTGTAGGGTTCCAGAGGGGCTTGTAGGGTTCCGTCGAAATCTGTAGGCTTCCCTAGGGGCCCGTAGAGTCCCGTAGATTTCCATACGGGCCTGTAGGGTTGTGTAAGTGCCCGCAGGGGTTGGTAGGAGCTTGTAGGGTGCCATAAGTTTCCAGAGGGTTGTGTAGGGTTCCGTAGGGGCCTGTGGTGTTCCCTAGGGGCCTGTAGAGTCTCGTACGGTTCCGTAGGGGCCTGTGGTGTTCCCTAGGGCCCTGTAGAGTCTCGTACAGTTCCGTAGGGTCCTGTAGGTTTCCATAAGCGCCCGCAGAGGTCTGAAGGGGCCCGTACTGTTCCGTAAGGATCCATAGGGCTCCGTAGAGCTTCGTAGGTTCCCTAGAGGCCTGTAGAGTACCGCAGGAGCCAGTAGTGTTCTGTAGGGGTCTGTAAGGTTCCTTCCATAGGGGCTGGCAGTGTTCCGTAGGGGCCTCTAGGGTTGAGTAAGTGCCCGCAGGAGTCTGTAGGAATCCGTGGGATTGTGTAAGGTTCTGGAGGGTTCTGCAGGGTTCCGTAGGGGCCCGTAGAGTTCCGTAGTGGCTGGTAAAGTTCCGTAGGGCCCTGTACCGTTCCATAACTGCCTGCAAGGGTCTTTAGGCTTCCGTAGGGGCTGGTAGGGTTCCATAAAGTTCCGTGGGTTCCTGCAGAGTTCTGCAAGTGCCCGCAAGGGCCTGTAGGGGCCCACAGTGTTTCTGTCAGGTTCCGTAGAGTTCCGTAGGGGCCATAGGTTTCCGTAGTGGCTGGTAGTATTCCGTAGGGGTCTGTAGGGTTCCGTAGGCACCTGCAGTGTTCTGTAGGAGCCCATAGGGTTTTAGTGAGGTTCCGTTGTGTTGCTAAGGGTCTTGTAGAGTGCTGTCGGGTCCTGGAGTATTCTGTAGGGTTCCAGAGGGGCTTGTAGGGTTCCGTCAAAATCTGTAGGCTTCCCTAGGGTCCCATGGAGTCCCGTAGATTTCCGTAGGGGCCTGTAGGGTTGTGTAAGTGCCCGCAGGGGTTGGTAGGAGCTTGTAGGGTGCCATAAGTTTCCAGAGGGTTGTGTAGGGTTCCGTAGGGGCCTGTGGTGTTCCCTAGGGGCCTGTAGAGTCTCGTACAGTTCAGTAGGGTCCTGTAGGTTTCCATAAGCGCCCGCAGAGGTCTGAAGGGGCTCGTACTATTCCGTAAGGATCCATAGGGCTCCGTAGAGCTTCGTAGGTTCCCTAGAGGCCTGTAGAGTACCGCAGGAGCCAGTAGTGTTCTGTAGGGCCCCGTAGGGTTCCTTCCATAGGGACTGGCAGTGTTCCGTAAGGGCCTGTAGGGTTGTGTAAGTACCCGCAGGAGTCTGTAGGAGTCTGTGGGATTCTGTAAGGTTCTGGAGGGTTCTGCAGGGTTCCGTAGGGGCCCGTAGAGTTCCGTAGTGGCTGGTAAAGTTCCGTAGGGCCCTGTGGCGTTCTGTATGGACCTGTAGGGTTCCGTAGGGGCCTGCAGGATTCTGTAAGTGCCAGCAGGTGTCTGTAGGGTTCCGTAGGGGTCTGTAGGGTTCCGTAGGCTCCTGCAGTGTTCTGTAGGAGCCCATAGGGTTTTAGTGAGGTTCCGTTGTGTTGCTAAGGGTCTTGTAGAGTGCTGTCGGGTCCTGGAGTATTCTGTAGGGTTCCACAGGGTCTCGTAGGGTTCCGTCAAAATCTGTAGGCTTCCCTAGGGGCCCGTAGAGTCCCGTAGATTTCCGTAGGGGCCTGTAGGGTTGTATAAGTGCCCGCAGGGGTTGGTAGGAGCTTGTAGGGTGCCATATGTTTCCAGAGGGTTGTGTAGGGTCCCGTAGAGGCCTGTGGTGTTCCCTAGGGGCCTGTAGAGTCTCGTACGGTTCCGTAGGGGCCTGTGGTGTTCCCTAGGGCCCTGTAGAGTCTCGTACAGTTCCGTAGGGTCCTGTAGGTTTCCATAAGCGCCCGCAGAGGTCTGAAGGGGCCCGTACTGTTCCGTAAGGATCCATAGGGCTCCGTAGAGCTTCGTAGGTTCCCTAGAGGCCTGTAGAGTACCGCAGGAGCCAGTAGTGTTCTGTAGGGGTCTGTAAGGTTCCTTCCATAGGGGCTGGCAGTGTTCCGTAGGGGCCTCTAGGGTTGAGTAAGTGCCCGCAGGAGTCTGTAGGAATCCGTGGGATTGTGTAAGGTTCTGGAGGGTTCTGCAGGGTTCCGTAGGGGCCCGTAGAGTTCCGTAGTGGCTGGTAAAGTTCCGTAGGGCCCTGTACCGTTCCATAACTGCCTGCAAGGGTCTTTAGGCTTCCGTAGGGGCTGGTAGGGTTCCATAAAGTTCCGTGGGTTCCTGCAGAGTTCTGCAAGTGCCCGCAAGGGCCTGTAGGGGCCCACAGTGTTTCTGTCAGGTTCCGTAGAGTTCCGTAGGGGCCATAGGTTTCCGTAGTGGCTGGTAGTATTCCGTAGGGGTCTGTAGGGTTCCGTAGGCACCTGCAGTGTTCTGTAGGAGCCCATAGGGTTTTAGTGAGGTTCCGTTGTGTTGCTAAGGGTCTTGTAGAGTGCTGTCGGGTCCTGGAGTATTCTGTAGGGTTCCAGAGGGGCTTGTAGGGTTCCGTCGAAATCTGTAGGCTTCCCTAGGGGCCCGTAGAGTCCCGTAGATTTCCATACGGGCCTGTAGGGTTGTGTAAGTGCCCGCAGGGGTTGGTAGGAGCTTGTAGGGTGCCATAAGTTTCCAGAGGGTTGTGTAGGGTTCCGTAGGGGCCTGTGGTGTTCCCTAGGGGCCTGTAGAGTCTCGTACGGTTCCGTAGGGGCCTGTGGTGTTCCCTAGGGCCCTGTAGAGTCTCGTACAGTTCCGTAGGGTCCTGTAGGTTTCCATAAGCGCCCGCAGAGGTCTGAAGGGGCCCGTACTGTTCCGTAAGGATCCATAGGGCTCCGTAGAGCTTCGTAGGTTCCCTAGAGGCCTGTAGAGTACCGCAGGAGCCAGTAGTGTTCTGTAGGGGTCTGTAAGGTTCCTTCCATAGGGGCTGGCAGTGTTCCGTAGGGGCCTCTAGGGTTGAGTAAGTGCCCGCAGGAGTCTGTAGGAATCCGTGGGATTGTGTAAGGTTCTGGAGGGTTCTGCAGGGTTCCGTAGGGGCCCGTAGAGTTCCGTAGTGGCTGGTAAAGTTCCGTAGGGCCCTGTACCGTTCCATAACTGCCTGCAAGGGTCTTTAGGCTTCCGTAGGGGCTGGTAGGGTTCCATAAAGTTCCGTGGGTTCCTGCAGAGTTCTGCAAGTGCCCGCAAGGGCCTGTAGGGGCCCACAGTGTTTCTGTCAGGGTCCGTAGAGTTCCGTAGGGGCCATAGGTTTCCGTAGTGGCTGGTAGTATTCCGTAGGGGTCTGTAGGGTTCCGTTGGCACCTGCAGTGTTCTGTAGGAGCCCATAGGGTTTTAGTGAGGTTCCGTTGTGTTGCTAAGGGTCTTGTAGAGTGCTGTCGGGTCCTGGAGTATTCTGTAGGGTTCCAGAGGGGCTTGTAGGGTTCCGTCAAAATCTGTAGGCTTCCCTAGGGTCCCATGGAGTCCCGTAGATTTCCGTAGGGGCCTGTAGGGTTGTGTAAGTGCCCGCAGGGGTTGGTAGGAGCTTGTAGGGTGCCATAAGTTTCCAGAGGGTTGTGTAGGGTTCCGTAGGGGCCTGTGGTGTTCCCTAGGGGCCTGTAGAGTCTCGTACAGTTCAGTAGGGTCCTGTAGGTTTCCATAAGCGCCCGCAGAGGTCTGAAGGGGCTCGTACTATTCCGTAAGGATCCATAGGGCTCCGTAGAGCTTCGTAGGTTCCCTAGAGGCCTGTAGAGTACCGCAGGAGCCAGTAGTGTTCTGTAGGGCCCCGTAGGGTTCCTTCCATAGGGACTGGCAGTGTTCCGTAAGGGCCTGTAGGGTTGTGTAAGTACCCGCAGGAGTCTGTAGGAGTCTGTGGGATTCTGTAAGGTTCTGGAGGGTTCTGCAGGGTTCCGTAGGGGCCCGTAGAGTTCCGTAGTGGCTGGTAAAGTTCCGTAGGGCCCTGTGGCGTTCTGTATGGACCTGTAGGGTTCCGTAGGGGCCTGCAGGATTCTGTAAGTGCCAGCAGGTGTCTGTAGGGTTCCGTAGGGGTCTGTAGGGTTCCGTAGGCTCCTGCAGTGTTCTGTAGGAGCCCATAGGGTTTTAGTGAGGTTCCGTTGTGTTGCTAAGGGTCTTGTAGAGTGCTGTCGGGTCCTGGAGTATTCTGTAGGGTTCCACAGGGTCTCGTAGGGTTCCGTCAAAATCTGTAGGCTTCCCTAGGGGCCCGTAGAGTCCCGTAGATTTCCGTAGGGGCCTGTAGGGTTGTATAAGTGCCCGCAGGGGTTGGTAGGAGCTTGTAGGGTGCCATATGTTTCCAGAGGGTTGTGTAGGGTCCCGTAGAGGCCTGTGGTGTTCCCTAGGGGCCTGTAGAGTCTCGTACGGTTCCGTAGGGGCCTGTGGTGTTCCCTAGGGCCCTGTAGAGTCTCGTACAGTTCCGTAGGGTCCTGTAGGTTTCCATAAGCGCCCGCAGAGGTCTGAAGGGGCCCGTACTGTTCCGTAAGGATCCATAGGGCTCCGTAGAGCTTCGTAGGTTCCCTAGAGGCCTGTAGAGTACCGCAGGAGCCAGTAGTGTTCTGTAGGGGTCTGTAAGGTTCCTTCCATAGGGGCTGGCAGTGTTCCGTAGGGGCCTCTAGGGTTGAGTAAGTGCCCGCAGGAGTCTGTAGGAATCCGTGGGATTGTGTAAGGTTCTGGAGGGTTCTGCAGGGTTCCGTAGGGGCCCGTAGAGTTCCGTAGTGGCTGGTAAAGTTCCGTAGGGCCCTGTACCGTTCCATAACTGCCTGCAAGGGTCTTTAGGCTTCCGTAGGGGCTGGTAGGGTTCCATAAAGTTCCGTGGGTTCCTGCAGAGTTCTGCAAGTGCCCGCAAGGGCCTGTAGGGGCCCACAGTGTTTCTGTCAGGTTCCGTAGAGTTCCGTAGGGGCCATAGGTTTCCGTAGTGGCTGGTAGTATTCCGTAGGGGTCTGTAGGGTTCCGTAGGCACCTGCAGTGTTCTGTAGGAGCCCATAGGGTTTTAGTGAGGTTCCGTTGTGTTGCTAAGGGTCTTGTAGAGTGCTGTCGGGTCCTGGAGTATTCTGTAGGGTTCCAGAGGGGCTTGTAGGGTTCCGTCGAAATCTGTAGGCTTCCCTAGGGGCCCGTAGAGTCCCGTAGATTTCCATACGGGCCTGTAGGGTTGTGTAAGTGCCCGCAGGGGTTGGTAGGAGCTTGTAGGGTGCCATAAGTTTCCAGAGGGTTGTGTAGGGTTCCGTAGGGGCCTGTGGTGTTCCCTAGGGGCCTGTAGAGTCTCGTACGGTTCCGTAGGGGCCTGTGGTGTTCCCTAGGGCCCTGTAGAGTCTCGTACAGTTCCGTAGGGTCCTGTAGGTTTCCATAAGCGCCCGCAGAGGTCTGAAGGGGCCCGTACTGTTCCGTAAGGATCCATAGGGCTCCGTAGAGCTTCGTAGGTTCCCTAGAGGCCTGTAGAGTACCGCAGGAGCCAGTAGTGTTCTGTAGGGGTCTGTAAGGTTCCTTCCATAGGGGCTGGCAGTGTTCCGTAGGGGCCTCTAGGGTTGAGTAAGTGCCCGCAGGAGTCTGTAGGAATCCGTGGGATTGTGTAAGGTTCTGGAGGGTTCTGCAGGGTTCCGTAGGGGCCCGTAGAGTTCCGTAGTGGCTGGTAAAGTTCCGTAGGGCCCTGTACCGTTCCATAACTGCCTGCAAGGGTCTTTAGGCTTCCGTAGGGGCTGGTAGGGTTCCATAAAGTTCCGTGGGTTCCTGCAGAGTTCTGCAAGTGCCCGCAAGGGCCTGTAGGGGCCCACAGTGTTTCTGTCAGGGTCCGTAGAGTTCCGTAGGGGCCATAGGTTTCCGTAGTGGCTGGTAGTATTCCGTAGGGGTCTGTAGGGTTCCGTTGGCACCTGCAGTGTTCTGTAGGAGCCCATAGGGTTTTAGTGAGGTTCCGTTGTGTTGCTAAGGGTCTTGTAGAGTGCTGTCGGGTCCTGGAGTATTCTGTAGGGTTCCAGAGGGGCTTGTAGGGTTCCGTCAAAATCTGTAGGCTTCCCTAGGGTCCCATGGAGTCCCGTAGATTTCCGTAGGGGCCTGTAGGGTTGTGTAAGTGCCCGCAGGGGTTGGTAGGAGCTTGTAGGGTGCCATAAGTTTCCAGAGGGTTGTGTAGGGTTCCGTAGGGGCCTGTGGTGTTCCCTAGGGGCCTGTAGAGTCTCGTACAGTTCAGTAGGGTCCTGTAGGTTTCCATAAGCGCCCGCAGAGGTCTGAAGGGGCTCGTACTATTCCGTAAGGATCCATAGGGCTCCGTAGAGCTTCGTAGGTTCCCTAGAGGCCTGTAGAGTACCGCAGGAGCCAGTAGTGTTCTGTAGGGCCCCGTAGGGTTCCTTCCATAGGGACTGGCAGTGTTCCGTAAGGGCCTGTAGGGTTGTGTAAGTACCCGCAGGAGTCTGTAGGAGTCTGTGGGATTCTGTAAGGTTCTGGAGGGTTCTGCAGGGTTCCGTAGGGGCCCGTAGAGTTCCGTAGTGGCTGGTAAAGTTCCGTAGGGCCCTGTGGCGTTCTGTATGGACCTGTAGGGTTCCGTAGGGGCCTGCAGGATTCTGTAAGTGCCAGCAGGTGTCTGTAGGGTTCCGTAGGGGTCTGTAGGGTTCCGTAGGCTCCTGCAGTGTTCTGTAGGAGCCCATAGGGTTTTAGTGAGGTTCCGTTGTGTTGCTAAGGGTCTTGTAGAGTGCTGTCGGGTCCTGGAGTATTCTGTAGGGTTCCACAGGGTCTCGTAGGGTTCCGTCAAAATCTGTAGGCTTCCCTAGGGGCCCGTAGAGTCCCGTAGATTTCCGTAGGGGCCTGTAGGGTTGTGTAAGTGCCCGCAGGGGTTGGTAGGAGCTTGTAGGGTGCCATATGTTTCCAGAGGGTTGTGTAGGGTCCCGTAGAGGCCTGTGGTGTTCCCTAGGGGCCTGTAGAGTCTCGTACGGTTCCGTAGGGGCCTGTGGTGTTCCCTAGGGCCCTGTAGAGTCTCGTACAGTTCCGTAGGGTCCTGTAGGTTTCCATAAGCGCCCGCAGAGGTCTGAAGGGGCCCGTACTGTTCCGTAAGGATCCATAGGGCTCCGTAGAGCTTCGTAGGTTCCCTAGAGGCCTGTAGAGTACCGCAGGAGCCAGTAGTGTTCTGTAGGGGTCTGTAAGGTTCCTTCCATAGGGGCTGGCAGTGTTCCGTAGGGGCCTCTAGGGTTGAGTAAGTGCCCGCAGGAGTCTGTAGGAATCCGTGGGATTGTGTAAGGTTCTGGAGGGTTCTGCAGGGTTCCGTAGGGGCCCGTAGAGTTCCGTAGTGGCTGGTAAAGTTCCGTAGGGCCCTGTACCGTTCCATAACTGCCTGCAAGGGTCTTTAGGCTTCCGTAGGGGCTGGTAGGGTTCCATAAAGTTCCGTGGGTTCCTGCAGAGTTCTGCAAGTGCCCGCAAGGGCCTGTAGGGGCCCACAGTGTTTCTGTCAGGTTCCGTAGAGTTCCATAGGGGCCATAGGTTTCCGTAGTGGCTGGTAGTATTCCGTAGGGGTCTGTAGGGTTCCGTAGGCACCTGCAGTGTTCTGTAGGAGCCCATAGGGTTTTAGTGAGGTTCCGTTGTGTTGCTAAGGGTCTTGTAGAGTGCTGTCGGGTCCTGGAGTATTCTGTAGGGTTCCAGAGGGGCTTGTAGGGTTCCGTCGAAATCTGTAGGCTTCCCTAGGGGCCCGTAGAGTCCCGTAGATTTCCATACGGGCCTGTAGGGTTGTGTAAGTGCCCGCAGGGGTTGGTAGGAGCTTGTAGGGTGCCATAAGTTTCCAGAGGGTTGTGTAGGGTTCCGTAGGGGCCTGTGGTGTTCCCTAGGGGCCTGTAGAGTCTCGTACGGTTCCGTAGGGGCCTGTGGTGTTCCCTAGGGCCCTGTAGAGTCTCGTACAGTTCCGTAGGGTCCTGTAGGTTTCCATAAGCGCCCGCAGAGGTCTGAAGGGGCCCGTACTGTTCCGTAAGGATCCATAGGGCTCCGTAGAGCTTCGTAGGTTCCCTAGAGGCCTGTAGAGTACCGCAGGAGCCAGTAGTGTTCTGTAGGGGTCTGTAAGGTTCCTTCCATAGGGGCTGGCAGTGTTCCGTAGGGGCCTCTAGGGTTGAGTAAGTGCCCGCAGGAGTCTGTAGGAATCCGTGGGATTGTGTAAGGTTCTGGAGGGTTCTGCAGGGTTCCGTAGGGGCCCGTAGAGTTCCGTAGTGGCTGGTAAAGTTCCGTAGGGCCCTGTACCGTTCCATAACTGCCTGCAAGGGTCTTTAGGCTTCCGTAGGGGCTGGTAGGGTTCCATAAAGTTCCGTGGGTTCCTGCAGAGTTCTGCAAGTGCCCGCAAGGGCCTGTAGGGGCCCACAGTGTTTCTGTCAGGGTCCGTAGAGTTCCGTAGGGGCCATAGGTTTCCGTAGTGGCTGGTAGTATTCCGTAGGGGTCTGTAGGGTTCCGTTGGCACCTGCAGTGTTCTGTAGGAGCCCATAGGGTTTTAGTGAGGTTCCGTTGTGTTGCTAAGGGTCTTGTAGAGTGCTGTCGGGTCCTGGAGTATTCTGTAGGGTTCCAGAGGGGCTTGTAGGGTTCCGTCAAAATCTGTAGGCTTCCCTAGGGTCCCATGGAGTCCCGTAGATTTCCGTAGGGGCCTGTAGGGTTGTGTAAGTGCCCGCAGGGGTTGGTAGGAGCTTGTAGGGTGCCATAAGTTTCCAGAGGGTTGTGTAGGGTTCCGTAGGGGCCTGTGGTGTTCCCTAGGGGCCTGTAGAGTCTCGTACGGTTCCGTAGGGGCCTGTGGTGTTCCCTAGGGCCCTGTAGAGTCTCGTACAGTTCCGTAGGGTCCTGTAGGTTTCCATAAGCGCCCGCAGAGGTCTGAAGGGGCCCGTACTGTTCCGTAAGGATCCATAGGGCTCCGTAGAGCTTCGTAGGTTCCCTAGAGGCCTGTAGAGTACCGCAGGAGCCAGTAGTGTTCTGTAGGGGTCTGTAAGGTTCCTTCCATAGGGGCTGGCAGTGTTCCGTAGGGGCCTCTAGGGTTGAGTAAGTGCCCGCAGGAGTCTGTAGGAATCCGTGGGATTGTGTAAGGTTCTGGAGGGTTCTGCAGGGTTCCGTAGGGGCCCGTAGAGTTCCGTAGTGGCTGGTAAAGTTCCGTAGGGCCCTGTACCGTTCCATAACTGCCTGCAAGGGTCTTTAGGCTTCCGTAGGGGCTGGTAGGGTTCCATAAAGTTCCGTGGGTTCCTGCAGAGTTCTGCAAGTGCCCGCAAGGGCCTGTAGGGGCCCACAGTGTTTCTGTCAGGGTCCGTAGAGTTCCGTAGGGGCCATAGGTTTCCGTAGTGGCTGGTAGTATTCCGTAGGGGTCTGTAGGGTTCCGTTGGCACCTGCAGTGTTCTGTAGGAGCCCATAGGGTTTTAGTGAGGTTCCGTTGTGTTGCTAAGGGTCTTGTAGAGTGCTGTCGGGTCCTGGAGTATTCTGTAGGGTTCCAGAGGGGCTTGTAGGGTTCCGTCGAAATCTGTAGGCTTCCCTAGGGTCCCATGGAGTCCCGTAGATTTCCGTAGGGGCCTGTAGGGTTGTGTAAGTGCCCGCAGGGGTTGGTAGGAGCTTGTAGGGTGCCATAAGTTTCCAGAGGGTTGTGTAGGGTTCCGTAGGGGCCTGTGGTGTTCCCTAGGGGCCTGTAGAGTCTCGTACAGTTCAGTAGGGTCCTGTAGGTTTCCATAAGCGCCCGCAGAGGTCTGAAGGGGCTCGTACTATTCCGTAAGGATCCATAGGGCTCCGTAGAGCTTCGTAGGTTCCCTAGAGGCCTGTAGAGTACCGCAGGAGCCAGTAGTGTTCTGTAGGGCCCCGTAGGGTTCCTTCCATAGGGACTGGCAGTGTTCCGTAAGGGCCTGTAGGGTTGTGTAAGTACCCGCAGGAGTCTGTAGGAGTCTGTGGGATTCTGTAAGGTTCTGGAGGGTTCTGCAGGGTTCCGTAGGGGCCCGTAGAGTTCCGTAGTGGCTGGTAAAGTTCCGTAGGGCCCTGTGGCGTTCTGTATGGACCTGTAGGGTTCCGTAGGGGCCTGCAGGATTCTGTAAGTGCCAGCAGGTGTCTGTAGGGTTCCGTAGGGGTCTGTAGGGTTCCGTAGGCTCCTGCAGTGTTCTGTAGGAGCCCATAGGGTTTTAGTGAGGTTCCGTTGTGCTTGCTAAGGGTCTTGTAGAGTGCTGTCAGGTCCTGGAGTATTCTGTAGGGTTCCAGAGGGTCTTGTAGGGTTCCGTCGAAATCTGAAGGGTTCCCTAGGGCCCGTAGAGTCCCGTAGATTTCCGTAGGGGCCTGTAGGGTTGTATAAGTGCCCGCAGGGGTTGGTAGGAGCTTGTAGGGTGCCATATGTTTCCAGAGGGTTGTGTAGGGTCCCGTAGAGGCCTGTGGTGTTCCCTAGGGGCCTGTAGAGTCTCGTACGGTTCCGTAGGGGCCTGTGGTGTTCCCTAGGGCCCTGTAGAGTCTCGTACAGTTCCGTAGGGTCCTGTAGGTTTCCATAAGCGCCCGCAGAGGTCTGAAGGGGCCCGTACTGTTCCGTAAGGATCCATAGGGCTCCGTAGAGCTTCGTAGGTTCCCTAGAGGCCTGTAGAGTACCGCAGGAGCCAGTAGTGTTCTGTAGGGGTCTGTAAGGTTCCTTCCATAGGGGCTGGCAGTGTTCCGTAGGGGCCTCTAGGGTTGAGTAAGTGCCCGCAGGAGTCTGTAGGAATCCGTGGGATTGTGTAAGGTTCTGGAGGGTTCTGCAGGGTTCCGTAGGGGCCCGTAGAGTTCCGTAGTGGCTGGTAAAGTTCCGTAGGGCCCTGTACCGTTCCATAACTGCCTGCAAGGGTCTTTAGGCTTCCGTAGGGGCTGGTAGGGTTCCATAAAGTTCCGTGGGTTCCTGCAGAGTTCTGCAAGTGCCCGCAAGGGCCTGTAGGGGCCCACAGTGTTTCTGTCAGGTTCCGTAGAGTTCCGTAGGGGCCATAGGTTTCCGTAGTGGCTGGTAGTATTCCGTAGGGGTCTGTAGGGTTCCGTAGGCACCTGCAGTGTTCTGTAGGAGCCCATAGGGTTTTAGTGAGGTTCCGTTGTGTTGCTAAGGGTCTTGTAGAGTGCTGTCGGGTCCTGGAGTATTCTGTAGGGTTCCAGAGGGGCTTGTAGGGTTCCGTCGAAATCTGTAGGCTTCCCTAGGGGCCCGTAGAGTCCCGTAGATTTCCATACGGGCCTGTAGGGTTGTGTAAGTGCCCGCAGGGGTTGGTAGGAGCTTGTAGGGTGCCATAAGTTTCCAGAGGGTTGTGTAGGGTTCCGTAGGGGCCTGTGGTGTTCCCTAGGGGCCTGTAGAGTCTCGTACGGTTCCGTAGGGGCCTGTGGTGTTCCCTAGGGCCCTGTAGAGTCTCGTACAGTTCCGTAGGGTCCTGTAGGTTTCCATAAGCGCCCGCAGAGGTCTGAAGGGGCCCGTACTGTTCCGTAAGGATCCATAGGGCTCCGTAGAGCTTCGTAGGTTCCCTAGAGGCCTGTAGAGTACCGCAGGAGCCAGTAGTGTTCTGTAGGGGTCTGTAAGGTTCCTTCCATAGGGGCTGGCAGTGTTCCGTAGGGGCCTCTAGGGTTGAGTAAGTGCCCGCAGGAGTCTGTAGGAATCCGTGGGATTGTGTAAGGTTCTGGAGGGTTCTGCAGGGTTCCGTAGGGGCCCGTAGAGTTCCGTAGTGGCTGGTAAAGTTCCGTAGGGCCCTGTACCGTTCCATAACTGCCTGCAAGGGTCTTTAGGCTTCCGTAGGGGCTGGTAGGGTTCCATAAAGTTCCGTGGGTTCCTGCAGAGTTCTGCAAGTGCCCGCAAGGGCCTGTAGGGGCCCACAGTGTTTCTGTCAGGGTCCGTAGAGTTCCGTAGGGGCCATAGGTTTCCGTAGTGGCTGGTAGTATTCCGTAGGGGTCTGTAGGGTTCCGTTGGCACCTGCAGTGTTCTGTAGGAGCCCATAGGGTTTTAGTGAGGTTCCGTTGTGTTGCTAAGGGTCTTGTAGAGTGCTGTCGGGTCCTGGAGTATTCTGTAGGGTTCCAGAGGGGCTTGTAGGGTTCCGTCAAAATCTGTAGGCTTCCCTAGGGTCCCATGGAGTCCCGTAGATTTCCGTAGGGGCCTGTAGGGTTGTGTAAGTGCCCGCAGGGGTTGGTAGGAGCTTGTAGGGTGCCATAAGTTTCCAGAGGGTTGTGTAGGGTTCCGTAGGGGCCTGTGGTGTTCCCTAGGGGCCTGTAGAGTCTCGTACAGTTCAGTAGGGTCCTGTAGGTTTCCATAAGCGCCCGCAGAGGTCTGAAGGGGCTCGTACTATTCCGTAAGGATCCATAGGGCTCCGTAGAGCTTCGTAGGTTCCCTAGAGGCCTGTAGAGTACCGCAGGAGCCAGTAGTGTTCTGTAGGGCCCCGTAGGGTTCCTTCCATAGGGACTGGCAGTGTTCCGTAAGGGCCTGTAGGGTTGTGTAAGTACCCGCAGGAGTCTGTAGGAGTCTGTGGGATTCTGTAAGGTTCTGGAGGGTTCTGCAGGGTTCCGTAGGGGCCCGTAGAGTTCCGTAGTGGCTGGTAAAGTTCCGTAGGGCCCTGTGGCGTTCTGTATGGACCTGTAGGGTTCCGTAGGGGCCTGCAGGATTCTGTAAGTGCCAGCAGGTGTCTGTAGGGTTCCGTAGGGGTCTGTAGGGTTCCGTAGGCTCCTGCAGTGTTCTGTAGGAGCCCATAGGGTTTTAGTGAGGTTCCGTTGTGTTGCTAAGGGTCTTGTAGAGTGCTGTCGGGTCCTGGAGTATTCTGTAGGGTTCCACAGGGTCTCGTAGGGTTCCGTCAAAATCTGTAGGCTTCCCTAGGGGCCCGTAGAGTCCCGTAGATTTCCGTAGGGGCCTGTAGGGTTGTATAAGTGCCCGCAGGGGTTGGTAGGAGCTTGTAGGGTGCCATATGTTTCCAGAGGGTTGTGTAGGGTCCCGTAGAGGCCTGTGGTGTTCCCTAGGGGCCTGTAGAGTCTCGTACGGTTCCGTAGGGGCCTGTGGTGTTCCCTAGGGCCCTGTAGAGTCTCGTACAGTTCCGTAGGGTCCTGTAGGTTTCCATAAGCGCCCGCAGAGGTCTGAAGGGGCCCGTACTGTTCCGTAAGGATCCATAGGGCTCCGTAGAGCTTCGTAGGTTCCCTAGAGGCCTGTAGAGTACCGCAGGAGCCAGTAGTGTTCTGTAGGGGTCTGTAAGGTTCCTTCCATAGAGGCTGGCAGTGTTCCGTAGGGGCCTCTAGGGTTGAGTAAGTGCCCGCAGGAGTCTGTAGGAATCCGTGGGATTGTGTAAGGTTCTGGAGGGTTCTGCAGGGTTCCGTAGGGGCCCGTAGAGTTCCGTAGTGGCTGGTAAAGTTCCGTAGGGCCCTGTACCGTTCCATAACTGCCTGCAAGGGTCTTTAGGCTTCCGTAGGGGCTGGTAGGGTTCCATAAAGTTCCGTGGGTTCCTGCAGAGTTCTGCAAGTGCCCGCAAGGGCCTGTAGGGGCCCACAGTGTTTCTGTCAGGTTCCGTAGAGTTCCGTAGGGGCCATAGGTTTCCGTAGTGGCTGGTAGTATTCCGTAGGGGTCTGTAGGGTTCCGTAGGCACCTGCAGTGTTCTGTAGGAGCCCATAGGGTTTTAGTGAGGTTCCGTTGTGTTGCTAAGGGTCTTGTAGAGTGCTGTCGGGTCCTGGAGTATTCTGTAGGGTTCCAGAGGGGCTTGTAGGGTTCCGTCGAAATCTGTAGGCTTCCCTAGGGGCCCGTAGAGTCCCGTAGATTTCCATACGGGCCTGTAGGGTTGTGTAAGTGCCCGCAGGGGTTGGTAGGAGCTTGTAGGGTGCCATAAGTTTCCAGAGGGTTGTGTAGGGTTCCGTAGGGGCCTGTGGTGTTCCCTAGGGGCCTGTAGAGTCTCGTACGGTTCCGTAGGGGCCTGTGGTGTTCCCTAGGGCCCTGTAGAGTCTCGTACAGTTCCGTAGGGTCCTGTAGGTTTCCATAAGCGCCCGCAGAGGTCTGAAGGGGCCCGTACTGTTCCGTAAGGATCCATAGGGCTCCGTAGAGCTTCGTAGGTTCCCTAGAGGCCTGTAGAGTACCGCAGGAGCCAGTAGTGTTCTGTAGGGGTCTGTAAGGTTCCTTCCATAGGGGCTGGCAGTGTTCCGTAGGGGCCTCTAGGGTTGAGTAAGTGCCCGCAGGAGTCTGTAGGAATCCGTGGGATTGTGTAAGGTTCTGGAGGGTTCTGCAGGGTTCCGTAGGGGCCCGTAGAGTTCCGTAGTGGCTGGTAAAGTTCCGTAGGGCCCTGTACCGTTCCATAACTGCCTGCAAGGGTCTTTAGGCTTCCGTAGGGGCTGGTAGGGTTCCATAAAGTTCCGTGGGTTCCTGCAGAGTTCTGCAAGTGCCCGCAAGGGCCTGTAGGGGCCCACAGTGTTTCTGTCAGGGTCCGTAGAGTTCCGTAGGGGCCATAGGTTTCCGTAGTGGCTGGTAGTATTCCGTAGGGGTCTGTAGGGTTCCGTTGGCACCTGCAGTGTTCTGTAGGAGCCCATAGGGTTTTAGTGAGGTTCCGTTGTGTTGCTAAGGGTCTTGTAGAGTGCTGTCGGGTCCTGGAGTATTCTGTAGGGTTCCAGAGGGGCTTGTAGGGTTCCGTCAAAATCTGTAGGCTTCCCTAGGGTCCCATGGAGTCCCGTAGATTTCCGTAGGGGCCTGTAGGGTTGTGTAAGTGCCCGCAGGGGTTGGTAGGAGCTTGTAGGGTGCCATAAGTTTCCAGAGGGTTGTGTAGGGTTCCGTAGGGGCCTGTGGTGTTCCCTAGGGGCCTGTAGAGTCTCGTACAGTTCAGTAGGGTCCTGTAGGTTTCCATAAGCGCCCGCAGAGGTCTGAAGGGGCTCGTACTATTCCGTAAGGATCCATAGGGCTCCGTAGAGCTTCGTAGGTTCCCTAGAGGCCTGTAGAGTACCGCAGGAGCCAGTAGTGTTCTGTAGGGCCCCGTAGGGTTCCTTCCATAGGGACTGGCAGTGTTCCGTAAGGGCCTGTAGGGTTGTGTAAGTACCCGCAGGAGTCTGTAGGAGTCTGTGGGATTCTGTAAGGTTCTGGAGGGTTCTGCAGGGTTCCGTAGGGGCCCGTAGAGTTCCGTAGTGGCTGGTAAAGTTCCGTAGGGCCCTGTGGCGTTCTGTATGGACCTGTAGGGTTCCGTAGGGGCCTGCAGGATTCTGTAAGTGCCAGCAGGTGTCTGTAGGGTTCCGTAGGGGTCTGTAGGGTTCCGTAGGCTCCTGCAGTGTTCTGTAGGAGCCCATAGGGTTTTAGTGAGGTTCCGTTGTGTTGCTAAGGGTCTTGTAGAGTGCTGTCGGGTCCTGGAGTATTCTGTAGGGTTCCACAGGGTCTCGTAGGGTTTGTTAAAATCTGTAGGCTTCCCTAGGGGCCCGTAGAGTCCCGTAGATTTCCGTAGGGGCCTGTAGGGTTGTGTAAGTGCCCGCAGGGGTTGGTAGGAGCTTGTAGGGTGCCATATGTTTCCAGAGGGTTGTGTAGGGTCCCGTAGAGGCCTGTGGTGTTCCCTAGGGGCCTGTAGAGTCTCGTACGGTTCCGTAGGGGCCTGTGGTGTTCCCTAGGGCCCTGTAGAGTCTCGTACAGTTCCGTAGGGTCCTGTAGGTTTCCATAAGCGCCCGCAGAGGTCTGAAGGGGCCCGTACTGTTCCGTAAGGATCCATAGGGCTCCGTAGAGCTTCGTAGGTTCCCTAGAGGCCTGTAGAGTACCGCAGGAGCCAGTAGTGTTCTGTAGGGGTCTGTAAGGTTCCTTCCATAGGGGCTGGCAGTGTTCCGTAGGGGCCTCTAGGGTTGAGTAAGTGCCCGCAGGAGTCTGTAGGAATCCGTGGGATTGTGTAAGGTTCTGGAGGGTTCTGCAGGGTTCCGTAGGGGCCCGTAGAGTTCCGTAGTGGCTGGTAAAGTTCCGTAGGGCCCTGTACCGTTCCATAACTGCCTGCAAGGGTCTTTAGGCTTCCGTAGGGGCTGGTAGGGTTCCATAAAGTTCCGTGGGTTCCTGCAGAGTTCTGCAAGTGCCCGCAAGGGCCTGTAGGGGCCCACAGTGTTTCTGTCAGGTTCCGTAGAGTTCCATAGGGGCCATAGGTTTCCGTAGTGGCTGGTAGTATTCCGTAGGGGTCTGTAGGGTTCCGTAGGCACCTGCAGTGTTCTGTAGGAGCCCATAGGGTTTTAGTGAGGTTCCGTTGTGTTGCTAAGGGTCTTGTAGAGTGCTGTCGGGTCCTGGAGTATTCTGTAGGGTTCCAGAGGGGCTTGTAGGGTTCCGTCGAAATCTGTAGGCTTCCCTAGGGGCCCGTAGAGTCCCGTAGATTTCCATACGGGCCTGTAGGGTTGTGTAAGTGCCCGCAGGGGTTGGTAGGAGCTTGTAGGGTGCCATAAGTTTCCAGAGGGTTGTGTAGGGTTCCGTAGGGGCCTGTGGTGTTCCCTAGGGGCCTGTAGAGTCTCGTACGGTTCCGTAGGGGCCTGTGGTGTTCCCTAGGGCCCTGTAGAGTCTCGTACAGTTCCGTAGGGTCCTGTAGGTTTCCATAAGCGCCCGCAGAGGTCTGAAGGGGCCCGTACTGTTCCGTAAGGATCCATAGGGCTCCGTAGAGCTTCGTAGGTTCCCTAGAGGCCTGTAGAGTACCGCAGGAGCCAGTAGTGTTCTGTAGGGGTCTGTAAGGTTCCTTCCATAGGGGCTGGCAGTGTTCCGTAGGGGCCTCTAGGGTTGAGTAAGTGCCCGCAGGAGTCTGTAGGAATCCGTGGGATTGTGTAAGGTTCTGGAGGGTTCTGCAGGGTTCCGTAGGGGCCCGTAGAGTTCCGTAGTGGCTGGTAAAGTTCCGTAGGGCCCTGTACCGTTCCATAACTGCCTGCAAGGGTCTTTAGGCTTCCGTAGGGGCTGGTAGGGTTCCATAAAGTTCCGTGGGTTCCTGCAGAGTTCTGCAAGTGCCCGCAAGGGCCTGTAGGGGCCCACAGTGTTTCTGTCAGGGTCCGTAGAGTTCCGTAGGGGCCATAGGTTTCCGTAGTGGCTGGTAGTATTCCGTAGGGGTCTGTAGGGTTCCGTTGGCACCTGCAGTGTTCTGTAGGAGCCCATAGGGTTTTAGTGAGGTTCCGTTGTGTTGCTAAGGGTCTTGTAGAGTGCTGTCGGGTCCTGGAGTATTCTGTAGGGTTCCAGAGGGGCTTGTAGGGTTCCGTCAAAATCTGTAGGCTTCCCTAGGGTCCCATGGAGTCCCGTAGATTTCCGTAGGGGCCTGTAGGGTTGTGTAAGTGCCCGCAGGGGTTGGTAGGAGCTTGTAGGGTGCCATAAGTTTCCAGAGGGTTGTGTAGGGTTCCGTAGGGGCCTGTGGTGTTCCCTAGGGGCCTGTAGAGTCTCGTACAGTTCAGTAGGGTCCTGTAGGTTTCCATAAGCGCCCGCAGAGGTCTGAAGGGGCTCGTACTATTCCGTAAGGATCCATAGGGCTCCGTAGAGCTTCGTAGGTTCCCTAGAGGCCTGTAGAGTACCGCAGGAGCCAGTAGTGTTCTGTAGGGCCCCGTAGGGTTCCTTCCATAGGGACTGGCAGTGTTCCGTAAGGGCCTGTAGGGTTGTGTAAGTACCCGCAGGAGTCTGTAGGAGTCTGTGGGATTCTGTAAGGTTCTGGAGGGTTCTGCAGGGTTCCGTAGGGGCCCGTAGAGTTCCGTAGTGGCTGGTAAAGTTCCGTAGGGCCCTGTGGCGTTCTGTATGGACCTGTAGGGTTCCGTAGGGGCCTGCAGGATTCTGTAAGTGCCAGCAGGTGTCTGTAGGGTTCCGTAGGGGTCTGTAGGGTTCCGTAGGCTCCTGCAGTGTTCTGTAGGAGCCCATAGGGTTTTAGTGAGGTTCCGTTGTGTTGCTAAGGGTCTTGTAGAGTGCTGTCGGGTCCTGGAGTATTCTGTAGGGTTCCACAGGGTCTCGTAGGGTTCCGTCAAAATCTGTAGGCTTCCCTAGGGGCCCGTAGAGTCCCGTAGATTTCCGTAGGGGCCTGTAGGGTTGTGTAAGTGCCCGCAGGGGTTGGTAGGAGCTTGTAGGGTGCCATATGTTTCCAGAGGGTTGTGTAGGGTCCCGTAGAGGCCTGTGGTGTTCCCTAGGGGCCTGTAGAGTCTCGTACGGTTCCGTAGGGGCCTGTGGTGTTCCCTAGGGCCCTGTAGAGTCTCGTACAGTTCCGTAGGGTCCTGTAGGTTTCCATAAGCGCCCGCAGAGGTCTGAAGGGGCCCGTACTGTTCCGTAAGGATCCATAGGGCTCCGTAGAGCTTCGTAGGTTCCCTAGAGGCCTGTAGAGTACCGCAGGAGCCAGTAGTGTTCTGTAGGGGTCTGTAAGGTTCCTTCCATAGGGGCTGGCAGTGTTCCGTAGGGGCCTCTAGGGTTGAGTAAGTGCCCGCAGGAGTCTGTAGGAATCCGTGGGATTGTGTAAGGTTCTGGAGGGTTCTGCAGGGTTCCGTAGGGGCCCGTAGAGTTCCGTAGTGGCTGGTAAAGTTCCGTAGGGCCCTGTACCGTTCCGTAACTGCCTGCAAGGGTCTTTAGGCTTCCGTAGGGGCTGGTAGGGTTCCATAAAGTTCCGTGGGTTCCTGCAGAGTTCTGCAAGTGCCCGCAAGGGCCTGTAGGGGCCCACAGTGTTTCTGTCAGGTTCCGTAGAGTTCCATAGGGGCCATAGGTTTCCGTAGTGGCTGGTAGTATTCCGTAGGGGTCTGTAGGGTTCCGTAGGCACCTGCAGTGTTCTGTAGGAGCCCATAGGGTTTTAGTGAGGTTCCGTTGTGTTGCTAAGGGTCTTGTAGAGTGCTGTCGGGTCCTGGAGTATTCTGTAGGGTTCCAGAGGGGCCCGTAGGGTTCCGTCAAAATCTGTAGGCTTCCCTAGGGGCCCGTAGAGTCCCGTAGATGTGGGTAGTTAGGGTCTGGCGGCCGGAAGATACCGCGCTGTACGGGAAGATAAGGCCTCTCTCCCAATAGTATTTAGTTTATGATGTAAGCGGACGGAAATGAGGTCGTAAACCCAGGCTATATAATGCCATGCCTCCTACCAATAAACGCCTTTTGCCGTCCACCACATTGGTGTCTGCGTGCTTATGGACCGAGCGACCTGGGGTCTGGTCGCCGTGCCGTTACTGAACCAGGTCGCCACGCCTACCACAGGCAACAAGTGGTGCCGAAACCCGGGATCATCGCCTGGATTCGAGTGAACGGCGGCCAGAGCGGCTGGACCAGCCCGGCGGGGAAGGTCGCGGGGGGACGCTCCCGGACCGGGACCCACAAGGAGGATGGAAGCCCTTGTGAAGGTCGTATCCCAATTACATAAGCAGTGGGGAATTGATTGTAAGCCCAAGGATTTTACTCTCGCCGTTGCGAGACTTTTACAACTCGAGGTCATTGACCAGCCGGTGGATATACTCCACCCAGAAGTGTGGGATAAATGCACTAAAGCACTAGCCGAGGAGACGATGTCTTCGGGCAGTGGGAAAAATCTTAAATCATGGGGGAAAGTTGTGCGGGCTCTGCAGAGAGCCATACAAGAGCAGGAGACCTGGAGAGCGGCGAGGGGATGTCTGTTGGTCACCCCAAAATTGGGGGTCGGGGCAGCCACACAGACTCTGCAACCCCCAGAGAACGGCGATTCCGCCGAGCCTGCAAACCCGCGGGAAGGCGATGCGCCCCCGCAACCCCCGAATCCTGTTCTGCACACGGAGGGACAAAATCAGACAAAATCCATCTGGGAAGAATTAGCCGAGGAGGCCAGGGCTGTCGCGGCGAAATCGGAGTCTGAGGACGTCTGGGTGAGACCACCGCCCTACGTGCCCCAGCACGGCGCCGAACATCAAAGGGAGAAGGGGGGGGAGGAGGCCCCCGGCGAGAACAGGGAGGAATCGCCAAAACTGATAAGCGCGCACAAAGAGGAGGGGGAGGAGAACGAGGAGAAGAAAAGCGGCGGAGGCGACCGAGGGGAGGAGGGGGGCGTGAGCGAGGGGCGGAGAGCCAATCAGAGTGGCCGCCTAAAAATATGCCCTTATAAGGCGAACACCCTGCCGAGCGAAAGGCGGGGCGAGCTGAGAGGGAGGGAACGGTCCGCCCGCAAGGGGAGGGGGCGGGGCCGGAGCCCAACAAAAACGCACTGGAACCCGGAAGTGACCGGTCAGTCGAGTTCCGACTCCGAGTCGGACACTTCCTGGGACGAGTGGCTCGCAAGCGATTCAAGCTCAGAGGAGGAAGACACAAGGGTAGACAGACTCAAAGGCCGAAACATCCCCATTCGTAATGAAGAGGAATCGCGAAGGGGAAAAACTCCCCTCACGGACTGGAGAAAAATAAAGATCGCGTGTGCTGATTGGGCCCCATCGGCCGCACTAGCATTCCCGGTCCGAGTGACAGACGGAGGACAAAGAGTACACTCCCCCATAAACCCTAAGGACATACAAGCAATTGTTAAAGCAATCGCAGATAAAGGGCTTAATTCTGCCATGGTTTCCACCCTCATAGATGGGGTTTTCGGGGGGGACGATATGCTCCCGTTCGATATAAAACAAACTTGCAGACTGATCTTTGACGGGGCAGGGATGATTGTTTTTAAACAAGAGTGGGAGGACAACTGCGCGAGACAACTAGCCCAAGTAGTCGGGGCAGACCATCCGCTGCACGGCTCCAGCCTGCAGCGTCTCATGGGCACAGACCCAACGATGATTACCCCCCACGCACAAGCCCAGGGCTTGCGGGCCCATGAAGTTATGACAACTACTCGTGCGGCCAGAGAAGCTATTCGTGTAGCCTCTAGAGTCGTCGCCAAGCCATCACCATGGTCCACAATAAAGCAAAATGAAAGCGAGAGCTTTACCCAATTTGTAGATCGCCTCCAGGCCGCGGTCGACTCCTCGACCCTGCCTGCAGAAGCAAAAGGCCCGGTCGTTGCAGACTGCCTGCGTCAACAGTGCAATTCGAAAACTAAAGAAATATTACGATCTTTGCCAGTGGGGTCAAATATCGCAGACATGATTAAGCACGTCACAAACGAAGAGCATCTAGCCCCGATTCAAGCGGCCGTTCGCACCGCAATAGCCAATGTGATGGCATGTTTTAAATGCGGCCAAGTGGGCCACGTAGTGGCAAATTGCCCTCAATTGGGAGACCTGCCAACAGCGCTCCCTCCACGCCAAAATCGATCTAGAGGACCGTGTTGGGCTTGCGGGAAAAAGGGACATTTCGCCAAAGAATGCAGAACTAGACTTCAGGGAAACGTGAGGGGGAGAGGGCACCCGGGCCGCACGCAGCCTTCTCCCACTTGGGACATGAAGCGGCCCAGCTATGCCAGCCCCACATGGGGCGGGGAGCCTTCGAATTCACGGCCCCCACGAGGAGCGACCAACTTTATGGCTCAACCGATAGTCCAACCGAGTCAGCCCTTGTCTCAGGAGCAGCAAGGACCACCCCTTGGGGGCGAGACCCTAGGGTGGCCTTGGCAATAAAGTGTGACAACCCGCCAGTGGTGTGGGGGATCTGTTCTCTTTATAATACCCCCGATGACACCACCATTAAAGTCCCCTTTCTGATTGATACCGGAGCAGATGTTACAGTTGTCCCTGAGACGCACTGGCCCCCATGTTGGAAATTGGAAGATGCCCCCATGGTAGGTGGAGTCGGAGGATTAACACGAGCTCGGAAGAGCGTTCAATTGATAGCGATTATGCTTTACACCGAAAAGGGACCAGAAAAAACCATTAGCCTTTTTCCGTATGTCATGTCAGGAGTCCCACCCCTGTTGGGAAGGGACGCTCTAGCCCTACTGAATGCCAGGGTGACAAATTTATGTCAAGGGCCACTGCCGTACACCCACTCCCACCAATTAGGTTAACGTGGAAATCGTCTGATCCAGTGTGGGTCGAGCAGTGGCCCCTGTCAAAGCCTCGAATGGATGCCCTTCTTGAACTGGTCGACCGCGAGCTACGACGAGGTCACATAGAGCCCTCTACCAGCCCATGGAACACCCCAGTTTTTGTAATACCCAAACGAACAGGCGAGGGGTTTCGCCTCCTCCATGACCTACGCGAGGTCAACAAGAGAATCCAACCAATGGGTCCCGTTCAAACGCTGTTGCCTATGAACTCTATGATACCGGAAGGGCAACCTTGCGCTGTCCTCGATATCAAAGACTGCTTCTTTTCAATACCCCTGCATGAGGAGGATAAGGAACGGTTTGCCTTTTCCGTCGTGTTCCCAAACAGCCAACGGCCCAACTTGCGCTTCCAGTGGAAAGTGTTGCCACAAGGAATGATCAACTCGCCCACTATCTGCCAAGTCACGGTAGATCGGGCGTTGGCACCAGTTCGACGCAGTGACCCAACGGCGACTATCATTCAATACATGGACGATATTTTGATCGCTGCACCATCAGGGAATCAAGTGGACCAGCTGGTGTCAACAGTTTCAGAAACTTTAAAGACTAACGGGTTTGAAATCGCGAGCGCAAAGATTAAAAGAGGACCATGTGTAAGTTTTCTAGGAGTGAACATCACTGCTTCCTACATAACCCCCCCTCAGGTGAAAATCCGTCGGAATATCAAGACGCTCCACGATATGCAACAGTTAGTAGGGTCCCTGCAATGGCTCCGCAATATCATCCTGATCCCTCCAGAAACCATGACCCCCCTTTACGACCTTTTAAAAGGGAAGAAACCGTGGGAACAAAAAACCCTAACGACAGAAGCAAAGAACTCTCTTGACTTTATCGAGCACCAGATGTCATCAAGTTCACTTGCCAGATGGAACCCAAAAATACCACTCGATCTGTACGTGCACTTCACGACAGGTGGGGGAGTCGGGGCACTGGCCCAGGGCCCCCCTGAAAGAGCTCAACCAGTACAATGGATAGTCCTAGGGAAGCCGTCACGCGCATTCTCCCCAGGAGTCGAGTGCCTTGGTAACCTTATCATGAAGGGCCGAAAACTCGCCCTAAGACACCTAGGTATCGAACCAGCGAAAATATACCTACCCTTCCGCAAACAGCTCCCGACGCAATCAGTGGCAATGTCAGAGTATTTAGCTATAGCCCTTGTTGGCTTTAGGGGAGAAGTCCAGTACGCCACAAAGCCCCCATGGACCCAAATGCTGGCGATTGTTGACATCGATCTTCCACAGAAGGTCATAGACCGGCCCCAAGCGGGACCAACGGTCTTCACAGACGCATCTTCAGCAACCTCAACCGCGGCAGCAGTATGGCAAGCGGGGGGGGAATGGCACTGTGTTAAAATGACCGATTGTGCTCTTTCAGTTCAACAGTTAGAAGCTGCAGCTGTAGTACTAGCGTGCGGACTGTTTCCAATGGAACATCTCAATATAGTAACTGATTCCATGTTTGTGGCCAAGCTTTGCTTAGCCATGTCAGGGCCTGGCGTGTCAACATCTACAGTAGCTTTAATGCTAGAAGAAGCGCTCTTTTCCCGTAGAGGTACCATATCAGTCATCCACGTCAACAGCCACGACCCGATCAAAGGGTTTTTCCAAACCGGTAACGACAAAGCGGATGCCGCTGCAAAAGGATTGTGGACGCTAAGAGACGCCCGCCAATTACACGAATCCCTCCACATTGGAGCCAAAGCGCTGGCAAAGAGATGTGGGATTTCAGCCACCGACGCGAAACACGTAGTAGCTTCCTGTCCCCACTGTCAAAAAGCACCACTGTGGTCCAGTGGAGTCAACCCCAGAGGTCTCAAACCCTCGGAGGTGTGGCAGACGGATTTTACGCTCTGCCAGCTGCTGAAACCTCGAGCGTGGCTAGCGGTAACGGTAGACACATATAGCGGAGTGATCGTGGCTACACAACACCTTAAAACTGACTCCAAAGCAACCATCCAACACTGGCTGACAGCCATGGCGTGGCTCGGCGTCCCTAACCAGATCAAAACGGATAACGGTCCGAATTTTGTATCTAAATCAGTCCAAGCATTTGCTCTAAAATGGGGTATTACTCTAGTACACGGCATCCCGTATAATAGCACGGGACAGGCCATAGTCGAACGAGCAAACCAAACTCTGAAGTCTAAATTAGAAGTATTAGCAAAAACAGAAGGCTTCACCAACGCTATTCCTTCAGGAGACCAGGCGCGCTTGCTAGCGACTGCTTTATTAGCACTAAACCAGTTCCCCAGGGGAGACGAGAAGAACAGTCCAACCCAAAAACACTGGGCGACTCGAGCGCTAGAAGAAGGCCCGTCAGTCATAGTTAGAAATGAGCTGGGAGACTGGGAACAAGGGTGGAAATTAGTCCTGATAGGGCGAGGGTACGCTGCAGTCAGAAAAGACGGCAGAATCAAATGGTGTCCGCTTAAGTCCATTAAACCGGACCTTCAGAATAAAACTAACGAAAACTGTTGAGTTTTTGTTTGCAGGACCGGATCATCGGACGCCCCCGTAACCCGTATACCCCGGTGACGACAGAAGACGACGAACCAGCGAGCGTCCAGCCTGAGCCGGAGAGCCCCGCGCCAGAAGAACCCGAACAACAGCAAAGTAACCCCCGCAAGGGGGGGCTACGATGTGTAATCCTGATTCTGGGGCTTGTTATTACAGGAAGGGCAGAATCAGCTTACAATCACCACCGGCCATTTAAATGGTCCCTCATTCGGCTTAAGGATAACCAAGTTATCGCAACTCAGATAATATCAGGTGCACCGAGTTTCAATGCCTCTCTGTGTCAGCTTGTCCCGAGACCCCGATGCTGGGAATACCTGGGATTCTATATGTGTCCCAGCTTGAATCCGGGGAAGGGGTACTGTAACTACCCTAACCAATACTACTGTAGCCATTGGGGATGTGAGACCATAGCCCCTGATTGGATACCGGGTAGCGGTAGAGACAGATACCTAAAAGTCCAATGGGGTCCTCACAAATGCACTCAACCCCAAGCGTGGCAAAGGCGTGAAAATTGTCGACAGCTCCTTTTGAATGTCACCGAGCCCCAAGAGGACGCTTGGTTACTTGGGAGAATTTGGGGAGTAAGGTACAGAGAAGCAGGGACAGACAAAGGTGGCTTAATCCTTATAAAAAAAGAGGTTGCCCCGAACGATCCACTGCCAGTAGGCCCCAACCAAGCGGTTATTAATAAAGTGGTCCAGACTACCCCCCGTCAAAAATACGTGACTAAAAAGACTAACAATCAAGAATCCTTAGCAGAAAAATATGCTACCACACCCGTAGCGACACGCTCCACCAAAATCTCTTATGGAAGTCCTCTTTGGAAAATGATGCAGGCTAGCTACTCAGTGTTGAACAAAACTAACCCAAACCTTACAGATCATTGCTGGTTGTGCTACGGAGTAAAACCACCCTTTTACGAGGCTGTAGGGGTAATCGACATGCCTAGACAGGTAAATGGTACAAATCCGGCCCAATGCATATGGGACGCAGAAAAGCAAGGCATCACACTGACACAGGTAGTGGGAAGCGGCGTATGTGTAGGCAAAGTCCCGGAGCACAAGGAGCAACTATGTGTTAATAAGGTACAATACAAAACCCCCGCAAAGTGGTTAATACCAGCTGAGAATGCCAAATGGGTTTGCTCTACTGTCGGAGTCACACCTTGCCTGTCCTTGGAAAGATTCATAGAATCCTCAGAATATTGTGTCCAGGTATCCATAATCCCCAAGATCTATTACCATTCCGAAGACTTTGTCTACGACTCACACATTACCCCAGAACACCATCTGTTCAAACGAGACCCCTTTACAGCACTAACGGTAGCCACTCTAATGATCATAGGGGGTGCGGGACTAGGCACAGGAGTAGCATCCCTGGTGCAACAGAGCAGAGAATTTAACGCCTTGAGAGTAGCAGTAGATGAGGACCTGGCCAGAATCGAACAATCCATAACTGCACTAGAAAAATCAATTAGATCATTATCTGAAGTGGTGCTACAGAATCGAAGAGGGTTAGACCTGATGTTCTTACAGCAAGGGGGGGGTGTGTGCTGCACTGAAAGAAGAGTGTTGTGTATATGCGGACCACACTGGAATAGTGAGAGACACTATGGGCAAATTGCGAGAAGGGTTAGAAAAACGGAAGAAGGAACGGGAGGCGCAACAAGGGTGGTTTGAATCGTGGTTTAGCCATTCACCGTGGTTAACCACCCTGATATCTACCCTGATGGGGCCAGTTGCAATGCTCATGTTGGCACTGATTTTCGGACCCTGCATACTGAACAAGCTCGTGTCGTTTGTCAAAAACCGGCTAGAAAGGGTTAACATTATGTTGGTGGAACACCAACAGCTGCTTTAAGAATGTAGTTACACTGTTTACTTGGTCATCCCTAGTTACTCTAGGTTAGACCCCATTACTAACAGCTGCTCCCAACTTTCTACCTCTTTACTGTGCCTAATGTTTTTATGCAACTTTGTGATACGCACTTTTTTAAGACTGTCATACAGAGCTAGAACAAGAGAAATCCTTTAAAAACACTATACTTTAGTGAATTTAGTTGGGCATAGGGAGGGGGGAAATGTGGGTAGTTAGGGTCTGGCGGCCGGAAGATACCGCGCTGTACGGGAAGATAAGGCCTCTCTCCCAATAGTATTTAGTTTATGATGTAGGCGGACGGAAATGAGGTCGTAAACCCAGGCTATATAATGCCATGCCTCCTACCAATAAACGCCATTTGCCGTCCACCACATTGGTGTCTGCGTGCTTATGGACCGAGCGACCTGGGGTCTGGTCGCCGTGCCGTTACTGAACCAGGTCGCCACGCCTACCACAGGCAACACGTAGATTTCCGTAGGGGCCTGTAGGGTTGTGTAAGTGCCCGCAGGGGTTGGTAGGAGCTTGTAGGGTGCCATAAGTTTCCAGAGGGTTGTGTAGGGTTCCGTAGGGGCCTGTGGTGTTCCCTAGGGGCCTGTAGAGTCTCGTACGGTTCCGTAGGGTCCTGTAGGTTTCCATAAGCGCCTGCAGAGGTTTGAAGGGGCCCGTACTGTTCCGTAAGGATCCATAGGGCTCCGTAGAGCTTCGTAGGTTCCCTAGAGGCCTGTAGAATACCGCAGGAGCCAGTAGTGTTCTGTAGGGGCCCGTAGGGTTCCTTCCATAGGGGCTGGCAGTGTTCCGTAGGGGCCTCTAGGGTTGAGTAAGTGCCCGCAGGAGTCTGTAGGAATCCGTGGGATTGTGTAAGGTTCTGGAGGGTTCTGCAGGGTTCCGTAGGGGACCGTAGAGTTCCGTAGGGGCCCGTAGAGTTCCGTAGTGGCTGGTAAAGTTCCGTAGGGCCCTGTACCGTTCCATAACTGCCTGCAAGGGTCTTTAGGCTTCCGTAGGGGCTGGTAGGGTTCCATAAAGTTCCGTGGGTTCCTGCAGAGTTCTGCAAGTGCCCGCAAGGGCCTGTAGGGGCCCACAGTGTTTCTGTCAGGGTCCGTAGAGTTCCGTAGGGGCCATAGGTTTCCGTAGTGGCTGGTAGTATTCCGTAGGGGTCTGTAGGGTTCCGTTGGCACCTGCAGTGTTCTGTAGGAGCCCATAGGGTTTTAGTGAGGTTCCGTTGTGTTGCTAAGGGTCTTGTAGAGTGCTGTCGGGTCCTGGAGTATTCTGTAGGGTTCCAGAGGGGCTTGTAGGGTTCCGTCAAAATCTGTAGGCTTCCCTAGGGTCCCATGGAGTCCCGTAGATTTCCGTAGGGGCCTGTAGGGTTGTGTAAGTGCCCGCAGGGGTTGGTAGGAGCTTGTAGGGTGCCATAAGTTTCCAGAGGGTTGTGTAGGGTTCCGTAGGGGCCTGTGGTGTTCCCTAGGGGCCTGTAGAGTCTCGTACAGTTCAGTAGGGTCCTGTAGGTTTCCATAAGCGCCCGCAGAGGTCTGAAGGGGCTCGTACTATTCCGTAAGGATCCATAGGGCTCCGTAGAGCTTCGTAGGTTCCCTAGAGGCCTGTAGAGTACCGCAGGAGCCAGTAGTGTTCTGTAGGGCCCCGTAGGGTTCCTTCCATAGGGACTGGCAGTGTTCCGTAAGGGCCTGTAGGGTTGTGTAAGTACCCGCAGGAGTCTGTAGGAGTCTGTGGGATTCTGTAAGGTTCTGGAGGGTTCTGCAGGGTTCCGTAGGGGCCCGTAGAGTTCCGTAGTGGCTGGTAAAGTTCCGTAGGGCCCTGTGGCGTTCTGTATGGACCTGTAGGGTTCCGTAGGGGCCTGCAGGATTCTGTAAGTGCCAGCAGGTGTCTGTAGGGTTCCGTAGGGGTCTGTAGGGTTCCGTAGGCTCCTGCAGTGTTCTGTAGGAGCCCATAGGGTTTTAGTGAGGTTCCGTTGTGTTGCTAAGGGTCTTGTAGAGTGCTGTCGGGTCCTGGAGTATTCTGTAGGGTTCCACAGGGTCTCGTAGGGTTCCGTCAAAATCTGTAGGCTTCCCTAGGGGCCCGTAGAGTCCCGTAGATTTCCGTAGGGGCCTGTAGGGTTGTATAAGTGCCCGCAGGGGTTGGTAGGAGCTTGTAGGGTGCCATATGTTTCCAGAGGGTTGTGTAGGGTCCCGTAGAGGCCTGTGGTGTTCCCTAGGGGCCTGTAGAGTCTCGTACGGTTCCGTAGGGGCCTGTGGTGTTCCCTAGGGCCCTGTAGAGTCTCGTACAGTTCCGTAGGGTCCTGTAGGTTTCCATAAGCGCCCGCAGAGGTCTGAAGGGGCCCGTACTGTTCCGTAAGGATCCATAGGGCTCCGTAGAGCTTCGTAGGTTCCCTAGAGGCCTGTAGAGTACCGCAGGAGCCAGTAGTGTTCTGTAGGGGTCTGTAAGGTTCCTTCCATAGGGGCTGGCAGTGTTCCGTAGGGGCCTCTAGGGTTGAGTAAGTGCCCGCAGGAGTCTGTAGGAATCCGTGGGATTGTGTAAGGTTCTGGAGGGTTCTGCAGGGTTCCGTAGGGGCCCGTAGAGTTCCGTAGTGGCTGGTAAAGTTCCGTAGGGCCCTGTACCGTTCCATAACTGCCTGCAAGGGTCTTTAGGCTTCCGTAGGGGCTGGTAGGGTTCCATAAAGTTCCGTGGGTTCCTGCAGAGTTCTGCAAGTGCCCGCAAGGGCCTGTAGGGGCCCACAGTGTTTCTGTCAGGTTCCGTAGAGTTCCGTAGGGGCCATAGGTTTCCGTAGTGGCTGGTAGTATTCCGTAGGGGTCTGTAGGGTTCCGTAGGCACCTGCAGTGTTCTGTAGGAGCCCATAGGGTTTTAGTGAGGTTCCGTTGTGTTGCTAAGGGTCTTGTAGAGTGCTGTCGGGTCCTGGAGTATTCTGTAGGGTTCCAGAGGGGCTTGTAGGGTTCCGTCGAAATCTGTAGGCTTCCCTAGGGGCCCGTAGAGTCCCGTAGATTTCCATACGGGCCTGTAGGGTTGTGTAAGTGCCCGCAGGGGTTGGTAGGAGCTTGTAGGGTGCCATAAGTTTCCAGAGGGTTGTGTAGGGTTCCGTAGGGGCCTGTGGTGTTCCCTAGGGGCCTGTAGAGTCTCGTACGGTTCCGTAGGGGCCTGTGGTGTTCCCTAGGGCCCTGTAGAGTCTCGTACAGTTCCGTAGGGTCCTGTAGGTTTCCATAAGCGCCCGCAGAGGTCTGAAGGGGCCCGTACTGTTCCGTAAGGATCCATAGGGCTCCGTAGAGCTTCGTAGGTTCCCTAGAGGCCTGTAGAGTACCGCAGGAGCCAGTAGTGTTCTGTAGGGGTCTGTAAGGTTCCTTCCATAGGGGCTGGCAGTGTTCCGTAGGGGCCTCTAGGGTTGAGTAAGTGCCCGCAGGAGTCTGTAGGAATCCGTGGGATTGTGTAAGGTTCTGGAGGGTTCTGCAGGGTTCCGTAGGGGCCCGTAGAGTTCCGTAGTGGCTGGTAAAGTTCCGTAGGGCCCTGTACCGTTCCATAACTGCCTGCAAGGGTCTTTAGGCTTCCGTAGGGGCTGGTAGGGTTCCATAAAGTTCCGTGGGTTCCTGCAGAGTTCTGCAAGTGCCCGCAAGGGCCTGTAGGGGCCCACAGTGTTTCTGTCAGGGTCCGTAGAGTTCCGTAGGGGCCATAGGTTTCCGTAGTGGCTGGTAGTATTCCGTAGGGGTCTGTAGGGTTCCGTTGGCACCTGCAGTGTTCTGTAGGAGCCCATAGGGTTTTAGTGAGGTTCCGTTGTGTTGCTAAGGGTCTTGTAGAGTGCTGTCGGGTCCTGGAGTATTCTGTAGGGTTCCAGAGGGGCTTGTAGGGTTCCGTCAAAATCTGTAGGCTTCCCTAGGGTCCCATGGAGTCCCGTAGATTTCCGTAGGGGCCTGTAGGGTTGTGTAAGTGCCCGCAGGGGTTGGTAGGAGCTTGTAGGGTGCCATAAGTTTCCAGAGGGTTGTGTAGGGTTCCGTAGGGGCCTGTGGTGTTCCCTAGGGGCCTGTAGAGTCTCGTACAGTTCCGTAGGGTCCTGTAGGTTTCCATAAGCGCCCGCAGAGGTCTGAAGGGGCTCGTACTATTCCGTAAGGATCCATAGGGCTCCGTAGAGCTTCGTAGGTTCCCTAGAGGCCTGTAGAGTACCGCAGGAGCCAGTAGTGTTCTGTAGGGCCCCGTAGGGTTCCTTCCATAGGGACTGGCAGTGTTCCGTAAGGGCCTGTAGGGTTGTGTAAGTACCCGCAGGAGTCTGTAGGAGTCTGTGGGATTCTGTAAGGTTCTGGAGGGTTCTGCAGGGTTCCGTAGGGGCCCGTAGAGTTCCGTAGTGGCTGGTAAAGTTCCGTAGGGCCCTGTGGCGTTCTGTATGGACCTGTAGGGTTCCGTAGGGGCCTGCAGGATTCTGTAAGTGCCAGCAGGTGTCTGTAGGGTTCCGTAGGGGTCTGTAGGGTTCCGTAGGCTCCTGCAGTGTTCTGTAGGAGCCCATAGGGTTTTAGTGAGGTTCCGTTGTGTTGCTAAGGGTCTTGTAGAGTGCTGTCGGGTCCTGGAGTATTCTGTAGGGTTCCACAGGGTCTCGTAGGGTTCCGTCAAAATCTGTAGGCTTCCCTAGGGGCCCGTAGAGTCCCGTAGATTTCCGTAGGGGCCTGTAGGGTTGTGTAAGTGCCCGCAGGGGTTGGTAGGAGCTTGTAGGGTGCCATATGTTTCCAGAGGGTTGTGTAGGGTCCCGTAGAGGCCTGTGGTGTTCCCTAGGGGCCTGTAGAGTCTCGTACGGTTCCGTAGGGGCCTGTGGTGTTCCCTAGGGCCCTGTGGAGTCTCGTACAGTTCCGTAGGGTCCTGTAGGTTTCCATAAGCGCCCGCAGAGGTCTGAAGGGGCCCGTACTGTTCCGTAAGGATCCATAGGGCTCCGTAGAGCTTCGTAGGTTCCCTAGAGGCCTGTAGAGTACCGCAGGAGCCAGTAGTGTTCTGTAGGGGTCTGTAAGGTTCCTTCCATAGGGGCTGGCAGTGTTCCGTAGGGGCCTCTAGGGTTGAGTAAGTGCCCGCAGGAGTCTGTAGGAATCCGTGGGATTGTGTAAGGTTCTGGAGGGTTCTGCAGGGTTCCGTAGGGGCCCGTAGAGTTCCGTAGTGGCTGGTAAAGTTCCGTAGGGCCCTGTACCGTTCCGTAACTGCCTGCAAGGGTCTTTAGGCTTCCGTAGGGGCTGGTAGGGTTCCATAAAGTTCCGTGGGTTCCTGCAGAGTTCTGCAAGTGCCCGCAAGGGCCTGTAGGGGCCCACAGTGTTTCTGTCAGGTTCCGTAGAGTTCCATAGGGGCCATAGGTTTCCGTAGTGGCTGGTAGTATTCCGTAGGGGTCTGTAGGGTTCCGTAGGCACCTGCAGTGTTCTGTAGGAGCCCATAGGGTTTTAGTGAGGTTCCGTTGTGTTGCTAAGGGTCTTGTAGAGTGCTGTCGGGTCCTGGAGTATTCTGTAGGGTTCCAGAGGGGCTCGTAGGGTTCCGTCAAAATCTGTAGGCTTCCCTAGGGGCCCGTAGAGTCCCGTAGATTTCCGTAGGGGCCTGTAGGGTTGTGTAAGTGCCCGCAGGGGTTGGTAGGAGCTTGTAGGGTGCCATATGTTTCCAGAGGGTTGTGTAGGGTTCCGTAGAGGCCTGTGGTGTTCCCTAGGGGCCTGTAGAGTCTCGTACGGTTCCGTAGGGGCCTGTAGTGTTCCCTAGGGGCCTGTAGAGTCTCGTACAGTTCCGTAGGGTCCTGTAGGTTTCCATAAGCGCCTGCAGAGGTCTGAAGGGGCCCGTACTGTTCCGTAAGGATCCATAGGGCTCCGTAGAGCTTCGTAGGTTCCCTAGAGGCCTGTAGAGTACTGCAGGAGCCAGTAGTGTTCTGTAGGGGTCTGTAAGGTTCCTTCCATAGGGGCTGGCAGTGTTCCGTAGGGGCCTCTAGGGTTGAGTAAGTGCCCGCAGGAGTCTGTAGGAATCCGTGGGATTGTGTAAGGTTCTGGAGGGTTCTGCAGGGTTCCGTAGGGGCCCGTAGAGTTCCGTAGTGGCTGGTAAAGTTCCGTAGGGCCCTGTGGGGTTCTGTATGGACCTGTAGGGTTCTGTAGGGGTCTGTAGGGTTCCGTAGGCACCTGCAGTGTTCTGTAGGAGCCCATAGGGTTTTAGTGAGGTTCCGTTGTGTTGCTAAGGTTCTTGTAGAGTGCTGTCGGGTCCTGGAGTATTCTGTAGGGTTCCAGAGGGGCCCGTAGGGTTCCGTCAAAATCTGTAGGCTTCCCTAGGGGCCCGTAGAGTCCCGTAGATGTGGGTAGTTAGGGTCTGGCGGCCGGAAGATACCGCGCTGTACGGGAAGATAAGGCCTCTCTCCCAATAGTATTTAGTTTATGATGTAAGCGGACGGAAATGAGGTCGTAAACCCAGGCTATATAATGCCATGCCTCCTACCAATAAACGCCTTTTGCCGTCCACCACATTGGTGTCTGCGTGCTTATGGACCGAGCGACCTGGGGTCTGGTCGCCGTGCCGTTACTGAACCAGGTCGCCACGCCTACCACAGGCAACAAGTGGTGCCGAAACCCGGGATCATCGCCTGGATTCGAGTGAACGGCGGCCAGAGCGGCTGGACCAGCCCGGCGGGGAAGGTCGCGGGGGGACGCTCCCGGACCGGGACCCACAAGGAGGATGGAAGCCCTTGTGAAGGTCGTATCCCAATTACATAAGCAGTGGGGAATTGATTGTAAGCCCAAGGATTTTACTCTCGCCGTTGCGAGACTTTTACAACTCGAGGTCATTGACCAGCCGGTGGATATACTCCACCCAGAAGTGTGGGATAAATGCACTAAAGCACTAGCCGAGGAGACGATGTCTTCGGGCAGTGGGAAAAATCTTAAATCATGGGGGAAAGTTGTGCGGGCTCTGCAGAGAGCCATACAAGAGCAGGAGACCTGGAGAGCGGCGAGGGGATGTCTGTTGGTCACCCCAAAATTGGGGGTCGGGGCAGCCACACAGACTCTGCAACCCCCAGAGAACGGCGATTCCGCCGAGCCTGCAAACCCGCGGGAAGGCGATGCGCCCCCGCAACCCCCGAATCCTGTTCTGCACACGGAGGGACAAAATCAGACAAAATCCATCTGGGAAGAATTAGCCGAGGAGGCCAGGGCTGTCGCGGCGAAATCGGAGTCTGAGGACGTCTGGGTGAGACCACCGCCCTACGTGCCCCAGCACGGCGCCGAACATCAAAGGGAGAAGGGGGGGGAGGAGGCCCCCGGCGAGAACAGGGAGGAATCGCCAAAACTGATAAGCGCGCACAAAGAGGAGGGGGAGGAGAACGAGGAGAAGAAAAGCGGCGGAGGCGACCGAGGGGAGGAGGGGGGCGTGAGCGAGGGGCGGAGAGCCAATCAGAGTGGCCGCCTAAAAATATGCCCTTATAAGGCGAACACCCTGCCGAGCGAAAGGCGGGGCGAGCTGAGAGGGAGGGAACGGTCCGCCCGCAAGGGGAGGGGGCGGGGCCGGAGCCCAACAAAAACGCACTGGAACCCGGAAGTGACCGGTCAGTCGAGTTCCGACTCCGAGTCGGACACTTCCTGGGACGAGTGGCTCGCAAGCGATTCAAGCTCAGAGGAGGAAGACACAAGGGTAGACAGACTCAAAGGCCGAAACATCCCCATTCGTAATGAAGAGGAATCGCGAAGGGGAAAAACTCCCCTCACGGACTGGAGAAAAATAAAGATCGCGTGTGCTGATTGGGCCCCATCGGCCGCACTAGCATTCCCGGTCCGAGTGACAGACGGAGGACAAAGAGTACACTCCCCCATAAACCCTAAGGACATACAAGCAATTGTTAAAGCAATCGCAGATAAAGGGCTTAATTCTGCCATGGTTTCCACCCTCATAGATGGGGTTTTCGGGGGGGACGATATGCTCCCGTTCGATATAAAACAAACTTGCAGACTGATCTTTGACGGGGCAGGGATGATTGTTTTTAAACAAGAGTGGGAGGACAACTGCGCGAGACAACTAGCCCAAGTAGTCGGGGCAGACCATCCGCTGCACGGCTCCAGCCTGCAGCGTCTCATGGGCACAGACCCAACGATGATTACCCCCCACGCACAAGCCCAGGGCTTGCGGGCCCATGAAGTTATGACAACTACTCGTGCGGCCAGAGAAGCTATTCGTGTAGCCTCTAGAGTCGTCGCCAAGCCATCACCATGGTCCACAATAAAGCAAAATGAAAGCGAGAGCTTTACCCAATTTGTAGATCGCCTCCAGGCCGCGGTCGACTCCTCGACCCTGCCTGCAGAAGCAAAAGGCCCGGTCGTTGCAGACTGCCTGCGTCAACAGTGCAATTCGAAAACTAAAGAAATATTACGATCTTTGCCAGTGGGGTCAAATATCGCAGACATGATTAAGCACGTCACAAACGAAGAGCATCTAGCCCCGATTCAAGCGGCCGTTCGCACCGCAATAGCCAATGTGATGGCATGTTTTAAATGCGGCCAAGTGGGCCACGTAGTGGCAAATTGCCCTCAATTGGGAGACCTGCCAACAGCGCTCCCTCCACGCCAAAATCGATCTAGAGGACCGTGTTGGGCTTGCGGGAAAAAGGGACATTTCGCCAAAGAATGCAGAACTAGACTTCAGGGAAACGTGAGGGGGAGAGGGCACCCGGGCCGCACGCAGCCTTCTCCCACTTGGGACATGAAGCGGCCCAGCTATGCCAGCCCCACATGGGGCGGGGAGCCTTCGAATTCACGGCCCCCACGAGGAGCGACCAACTTTATGGCTCAACCGATAGTCCAACCGAGTCAGCCCTTGTCTCAGGAGCAGCAAGGACCACCCCTTGGGGGCGAGACCCTAGGGTGGCCTTGGCAATAAAGTGTGACAACCCGCCAGTGGTGTGGGGGATCTGTTCTCTTTATAATACCCCCGATGACACCACCATTAAAGTCCCCTTTCTGATTGATACCGGAGCAGATGTTACAGTTGTCCCTGAGACGCACTGGCCCCCATGTTGGAAATTGGAAGATGCCCCCATGGTAGGTGGAGTCGGAGGATTAACACGAGCTCGGAAGAGCGTTCAATTGATAGCGATTATGCTTTACACCGAAAAGGGACCAGAAAAAACCATTAGCCTTTTTCCGTATGTCATGTCAGGAGTCCCACCCCTGTTGGGAAGGGACGCTCTAGCCCTACTGAATGCCAGGGTGACAAATTTATGTCAAGGGCCACTGCCGTACACCCACTCCCACCAATTAGGTTAACGTGGAAATCGTCTGATCCAGTGTGGGTCGAGCAGTGGCCCCTGTCAAAGCCTCGAATGGATGCCCTTCTTGAACTGGTCGACCGCGAGCTACGACGAGGTCACATAGAGCCCTCTACCAGCCCATGGAACACCCCAGTTTTTGTAATACCCAAACGAACAGGCGAGGGGTTTCGCCTCCTCCATGACCTACGCGAGGTCAACAAGAGAATCCAACCAATGGGTCCCGTTCAAACGCTGTTGCCTATGAACTCTATGATACCGGAAGGGCAACCTTGCGCTGTCCTCGATATCAAAGACTGCTTCTTTTCAATACCCCTGCATGAGGAGGATAAGGAACGGTTTGCCTTTTCCGTCGTGTTCCCAAACAGCCAACGGCCCAACTTGCGCTTCCAGTGGAAAGTGTTGCCACAAGGAATGATCAACTCGCCCACTATCTGCCAAGTCACGGTAGATCGGGCGTTGGCACCAGTTCGACGCAGTGACCCAACGGCGACTATCATTCAATACATGGACGATATTTTGATCGCTGCACCATCAGGGAATCAAGTGGACCAGCTGGTGTCAACAGTTTCAGAAACTTTAAAGACTAACGGGTTTGAAATCGCGAGCGCAAAGATTAAAAGAGGACCATGTGTAAGTTTTCTAGGAGTGAACATCACTGCTTCCTACATAACCCCCCCTCAGGTGAAAATCCGTCGGAATATCAAGACGCTCCACGATATGCAACAGTTAGTAGGGTCCCTGCAATGGCTCCGCAATATCATCCTGATCCCTCCAGAAACCATGACCCCCCTTTACGACCTTTTAAAAGGGAAGAAACCGTGGGAACAAAAAACCCTAACGACAGAAGCAAAGAACTCTCTTGACTTTATCGAGCACCAGATGTCATCAAGTTCACTTGCCAGATGGAACCCAAAAATACCACTCGATCTGTACGTGCACTTCACGACAGGTGGGGGAGTCGGGGCACTGGCCCAGGGCCCCCCTGAAAGAGCTCAACCAGTACAATGGATAGTCCTAGGGAAGCCGTCACGCGCATTCTCCCCAGGAGTCGAGTGCCTTGGTAACCTTATCATGAAGGGCCGAAAACTCGCCCTAAGACACCTAGGTATCGAACCAGCGAAAATATACCTACCCTTCCGCAAACAGCTCCCGACGCAATCAGTGGCAATGTCAGAGTATTTAGCTATAGCCCTTGTTGGCTTTAGGGGAGAAGTCCAGTACGCCACAAAGCCCCCATGGACCCAAATGCTGGCGATTGTTGACATCGATCTTCCACAGAAGGTCATAGACCGGCCCCAAGCGGGACCAACGGTCTTCACAGACGCATCTTCAGCAACCTCAACCGCGGCAGCAGTATGGCAAGCGGGGGGGGAATGGCACTGTGTTAAAATGACCGATTGTGCTCTTTCAGTTCAACAGTTAGAAGCTGCAGCTGTAGTACTAGCGTGCGGACTGTTTCCAATGGAACATCTCAATATAGTAACTGATTCCATGTTTGTGGCCAAGCTTTGCTTAGCCATGTCAGGGCCTGGCGTGTCAACATCTACAGTAGCTTTAATGCTAGAAGAAGCGCTCTTTTCCCGTAGAGGTACCATATCAGTCATCCACGTCAACAGCCACGACCCGATCAAAGGGTTTTTCCAAACCGGTAACGACAAAGCGGATGCCGCTGCAAAAGGATTGTGGACGCTAAGAGACGCCCGCCAATTACACGAATCCCTCCACATTGGAGCCAAAGCGCTGGCAAAGAGATGTGGGATTTCAGCCACCGACGCGAAACACGTAGTAGCTTCCTGTCCCCACTGTCAAAAAGCACCACTGTGGTCCAGTGGAGTCAACCCCAGAGGTCTCAAACCCTCGGAGGTGTGGCAGACGGATTTTACGCTCTGCCAGCTGCTGAAACCTCGAGCGTGGCTAGCGGTAACGGTAGACACATATAGCGGAGTGATCGTGGCTACACAACACCTTAAAACTGACTCCAAAGCAACCATCCAACACTGGCTGACAGCCATGGCGTGGCTCGGCGTCCCTAACCAGATCAAAACGGATAACGGTCCGAATTTTGTATCTAAATCAGTCCAAGCATTTGCTCTAAAATGGGGTATTACTCTAGTACACGGCATCCCGTATAATAGCACGGGACAGGCCATAGTCGAACGAGCAAACCAAACTCTGAAGTCTAAATTAGAAGTATTAGCAAAAACAGAAGGCTTCACCAACGCTATTCCTTCAGGAGACCAGGCGCGCTTGCTAGCGACTGCTTTATTAGCACTAAACCAGTTCCCCAGGGGAGACGAGAAGAACAGTCCAACCCAAAAACACTGGGCGACTCGAGCGCTAGAAGAAGGCCCGTCAGTCATAGTTAGAAATGAGCTGGGAGACTGGGAACAAGGGTGGAAATTAGTCCTGATAGGGCGAGGGTACGCTGCAGTCAGAAAAGACGGCAGAATCAAATGGTGTCCGCTTAAGTCCATTAAACCGGACCTTCAGAATAAAACTAACGAAAACTGTTGAGTTTTTGTTTGCAGGACCGGATCATCGGACGCCCCCGTAACCCGTATACCCCGGTGACGACAGAAGACGACGAACCAGCGAGCGTCCAGCCTGAGCCGGAGAGCCCCGCGCCAGAAGAACCCGAACAACAGCAAAGTAACCCCCGCAAGGGGGGGCTACGATGTGTAATCCTGATTCTGGGGCTTGTTATTACAGGAAGGGCAGAATCAGCTTACAATCACCACCGGCCATTTAAATGGTCCCTCATTCGGCTTAAGGATAACCAAGTTATCGCAACTCAGATAATATCAGGTGCACCGAGTTTCAATGCCTCTCTGTGTCAGCTTGTCCCGAGACCCCGATGCTGGGAATACCTGGGATTCTATATGTGTCCCAGCTTGAATCCGGGGAAGGGGTACTGTAACTACCCTAACCAATACTACTGTAGCCATTGGGGATGTGAGACCATAGCCCCTGATTGGATACCGGGTAGCGGTAGAGACAGATACCTAAAAGTCCAATGGGGTCCTCACAAATGCACTCAACCCCAAGCGTGGCAAAGGCGTGAAAATTGTCGACAGCTCCTTTTGAATGTCACCGAGCCCCAAGAGGACGCTTGGTTACTTGGGAGAATTTGGGGAGTAAGGTACAGAGAAGCAGGGACAGACAAAGGTGGCTTAATCCTTATAAAAAAAGAGGTTGCCCCGAACGATCCACTGCCAGTAGGCCCCAACCAAGCGGTTATTAATAAAGTGGTCCAGACTACCCCCCGTCAAAAATACGTGACTAAAAAGACTAACAATCAAGAATCCTTAGCAGAAAAATATGCTACCACACCCGTAGCGACACGCTCCACCAAAATCTCTTATGGAAGTCCTCTTTGGAAAATGATGCAGGCTAGCTACTCAGTGTTGAACAAAACTAACCCAAACCTTACAGATCATTGCTGGTTGTGCTACGGAGTAAAACCACCCTTTTACGAGGCTGTAGGGGTAATCGACATGCCTAGACAGGTAAATGGTACAAATCCGGCCCAATGCATATGGGACGCAGAAAAGCAAGGCATCACACTGACACAGGTAGTGGGAAGCGGCGTATGTGTAGGCAAAGTCCCGGAGCACAAGGAGCAACTATGTGTTAATAAGGTACAATACAAAACCCCCGCAAAGTGGTTAATACCAGCTGAGAATGCCAAATGGGTTTGCTCTACTGTCGGAGTCACACCTTGCCTGTCCTTGGAAAGATTCATAGAATCCTCAGAATATTGTGTCCAGGTATCCATAATCCCCAAGATCTATTACCATTCCGAAGACTTTGTCTACGACTCACACATTACCCCAGAACACCATCTGTTCAAACGAGACCCCTTTACAGCACTAACGGTAGCCACTCTAATGATCATAGGGGGTGCGGGACTAGGCACAGGAGTAGCATCCCTGGTGCAACAGAGCAGAGAATTTAACGCCTTGAGAGTAGCAGTAGATGAGGACCTGGCCAGAATCGAACAATCCATAACTGCACTAGAAAAATCAATTAGATCATTATCTGAAGTGGTGCTACAGAATCGAAGAGGGTTAGACCTGATGTTCTTACAGCAAGGGGGGGGTGTGTGCTGCACTGAAAGAAGAGTGTTGTGTATATGCGGACCACACTGGAATAGTGAGAGACACTATGGGCAAATTGCGAGAAGGGTTAGAAAAACGGAAGAAGGAACGGGAGGCGCAACAAGGGTGGTTTGAATCGTGGTTTAGCCATTCACCGTGGTTAACCACCCTGATATCTACCCTGATGGGGCCAGTTGCAATGCTCATGTTGGCACTGATTTTCGGACCCTGCATACTGAACAAGCTCGTGTCGTTTGTCAAAAACCGGCTAGAAAGGGTTAACATTATGTTGGTGGAACACCAACAGCTGCTTTAAGAATGTAGTTACACTGTTTACTTGGTCATCCCTAGTTACTCTAGGTTAGACCCCATTACTAACAGCTGCTCCCAACTTTCTACCTCTTTACTGTGCCTAATGTTTTTATGCAACTTTGTGATACGCACTTTTTTAAGACTGTCATACAGAGCTAGAACAAGAGAAATCCTTTAAAAACACTATACTTTAGTGAATTTAGTTGGGCATAGGGAGGGGGGAAATGTGGGTAGTTAGGGTCTGGCGGCCGGAAGATACCGCGCTGTACGGGAAGATAAGGCCTCTCTCCCAATAGTATTTAGTTTATGATGTAGGCGGACGGAAATGAGGTCGTAAACCCAGGCTATATAATGCCATGCCTCCTACCAATAAACGCCATTTGCCGTCCACCACATTGGTGTCTGCGTGCTTATGGACCGAGCGACCTGGGGTCTGGTCGCCGTGCCGTTACTGAACCAGGTCGCCACGCCTACCACAGGCAACACGTAGATTTCCGTAGGGGCCTGTAGGGTTGTGTAAGTGCCCGCAGGGGTTGGTAGGAGCTTGTAGGGTGCCATAAGTTTCCAGAGGGTTGTGTAGGGTTCCGTAGGGGCCTGTGGTGTTCCCTAGGGGCCTGTAGAGTCTCGTACGGTTCCGTAGGGTCCTGTAGGTTTCCATAAGCGCCTGCAGAGGTTTGAAGGGGCCCGTACTGTTCCGTAAGGATCCATAGGGCTCCGTAGAGCTTCGTAGGTTCCCTAGAGGCCTGTAGAATACCGCAGGAGCCAGTAGTGTTCTGTAGGGGCCCGTAGGGTTCCTTCCATAGGGGCTGGCAGTGTTCCGTAGGGGCCTCTAGGGTTGAGTAAGTACCCGCAGGAGTCTGTAGGAATCCGTGGGATTCTGTAAGGTTCTGGAGGGTTCTACAGGGTTCCGTAGGGGCCCGTAGAGTTCCGTAGTGGCTGGTAAAGTTCCGTAGGGCCCTGTACCGTTCCGTAACTGCCTGCAAGGGTCTTTAGGCTTCCGTAGGGGCTGGTAGGGTTCCATAAAGTTCCGTGGGTTCCTGCAGAGTTCTGCAAGTGCCCGCAAGGGCCTGTAGGGGCCCACAGTGTTTCTGTCAGGTTCCGTAGAGTTCCGTAGGGGCCATAGGTTTCCGTAGTGGCTGGTAGTATTCCGTAGGGGTCTGTAGGGTTCCGTTGGCACCTGCAGTGTTCTGTAGGAGCCCATAGGGTTTTAGTGAGGTTCCGTTGTGTTGCTAAGGGTCTTGTAGAGTGGTGTCGGGTCCTGGAGTATTCTGTAGGGTTCCAGAGGGGCTTGTAGGGTTCAGTCAAAATCTGTAGGCTTCCCTAGGGTCCCATGGAGTCCCGTAGATTTCCGTAGGGGCCTGTAGGGTTGTGTAAGTGCCCGCAGGGGTTGGTAGGAGCTTGTAGGGTGCCATAAGTTTCCAGAGGGTTGTGTAGGGTTCCGTAGAGGCCTGTGGTGTTCCCTAGGGGCCTGTAGAGTCTCGTACAGTTCTGTAGGGGCCTGTAGTGTTCCCTAGGGGCCTGTAGAGTCTCGTACAGTTCCGTAGGGTCCTGTAGGTTTCCATAAGCGCCCGCAGAGGTCTGAAGGGGCCCGTACTGTTCCGTAAGGATCCATAGGGCTCCGTAGAGCTTCGTAGGTTCCCTAGAGGCCTGTAGAATACCGCAGGAGCCAGTAGTGTTCTGTAGGGGCCCGTAGGGTTCCTTCCATAGGGGCTGGCAGTGTTCCGTAGGGGCCTCTAGGGTTGAGTAAGTACCCGCAGGAGTCTGTAGGAATCCGTGGGATTCTGTAAGGTTCTGGAGGGTTCTACAGGGTTCCGTAGGGGCCCGTAGAGTTCCGTAGTGGCTGGTAAAGTTCCGTAGGGCCCTGTACCGTTCCGTAACTGCCTGCAAGGGTCTTTAGGCTTCCGTAGGGGCTGGTAGGGTTCCATAAAGTTCCGTGGGTTCCTGCAGAGTTCTGCAAGTGCCCGCAAGGGCCTGTAGGGGCCCACAGTGTTTCTGTCAGGTTCCGTAGAGTTCCGTAGGGGCCATAGGTTTCCGTAGTGGCTGGTAGTATTCCGTAGGGGTCTGTAGGGTTCCGTTGGCACCTGCAGTGTTCTGTAGGAGCCCATAGGGTTTTAGTGAGGTTCCGTTGTGTTGCTAAGGGTCTTGTAGAGTGCTGTCGGGTCCTGGAGTATTCTGTAGGGTTCCAGAGGGGCTTGTAGGGTTCAGTCAAAATCTGTAGGCTTCCCTAGGGTCCCATGGAGTCCCGTAGATTTCCGTAGGGGCCTGTAGGGTTGTGTAAGTGCCCGCAGGGGTTGGTAGGAGCTTGTAGGGTGCCATAAGTTTCCAGAGGGTTGTGTAGGGTTCCGTAGAGGCCTGTGGTGTTCCCTAGGGGCCTGTAGAGTCTCGTACAGTTCTGTAGGGGCCTGTAGTGTTCCCTAGGGGCCTGTAGAGTCTCGTACAGTTCCGTAGGGTCCTGTAGGTTTCCATAAGCGCCCGCAGAGGTCTGAAGGGGCCCGTACTGTTCCGTAAGGATCCATAGGGCTCCGTAGAGCTTCGTAGGTTCCCTAGAGGCCTGTAGAGTACCGCAGGAGCCAGTAGTGTTCTGTAGGGGTCTGTAAGGTTCCTTCCATAGGGGCTGGCAGTGTTCCGTAGGGGCCTCTAGGGTTGAGTAAGTGCCCGCAGGAGTCTGTAGGAATCTGTGGGATTGTGTAAGGTTCTGGAGGGTTCTGCAGGGTTCCGTAGGGGCCCGTAGAGTTCCGTAGTGGAAGGTAAAGTTCCGTAGGGCCCTGTGGGGTTCTGTATGGACCTGTAGGGTTCTGTAGGGGTCTGTAGGGTTCCGTAGGCACCTGCAGTGTTCTGTAGGAGCCCATAGGGTTTTAGTGAGGTTCCGTTGTGTTGCTAAGGGTCTTGTAGAGTGCTGTCGGGTCCTGGAGTATTCTGTAGGGTTCCAGAGGGGCTCGTAGGGTTCCGTCATAATCTGTAGGCTTCCCTAGGGGCCCGTAGAGTCCCATAGATTTCCGTAGGGGCCTGTAGGGTTGTGTAAGTGCCCGCAGGGGTTGGTAGGAGCTTGTAGGGTGCCATAAGTTTCCAGAGGGTTGTGTAGGGTTCCGTAGGGGCCGGTGGTGTTCCCTAGGGGCCTGTAGAGTCTCGTACGGTTCCGTAGGGGCCTGTAGGTTTCCATAAGCGCCCGCAGAGGTCTGAAGGGGCCCGTACTGTTCCGTAAGGATCCATAGGGCTCCGTAGAGCTTCGTAGGTTCCCTAGAGGCCTGTAGAGTACCGCAGGAGCCAGTAGTGTTCTGTAGGGGCCCGTAGGGTTCCTTCCATAGGGGCTGGCAGTGTTCCGTAGGGGCCTGTAGGGTTGAGTAAGTACCTGCAGGAGTCTGTAGGAATCCGTGGGATTGTGTAAGGTTCTGGAGGGTTCTGCAGGGTTCCGTAGGGGCCCGTAGAGTTCCGTAGTGGCTGGTAAAGTTCCGTAGGGCCCTGTACCGTTCCATAACTGCCTGCAAGGGTCTTTAGGCTTCCGTAGGGGCTGGTAGGGTTCCATAAAGTTCCGTGGGTTCCTGCAGAGTTCTGCAAGTGCCCGCAAGGGCCTGTAGGGGCCCACAGTGTTTCTGTCAGGTTCCGTAGAGTTCCGTAGGGGCCATAGGTTTCCATAGCGGCTGGTAGTATTCCGTAGGGGTCTGTAGGGTTCCGTAGGCACCTGCAGTGTTCTGTAGGAGCCCATAGGGTTTTAGTGAGGTTCCGTTGTGTTGCTAAGGGTCTTGTAGAGTGCTGTCGGGTCCTGGAGTATTCTGTAGGGTTCCAGAGGGGCTTGTAGGGTTCCGTCAAAATCTGTAGGCTTCCCTAGGGGCCCGTAGAGTCCCGTAGATTTCCGTAGGGGCCTGTAGGGTTGTGTAAGTGCCCGCAGGGGTTGGTAGGAGCTTGTAGGGTGCCATATGTTTCCAGAGGGTTGTGTAGGGTTCCGTAGAGGCCTGTGGTGTTCCCTAGGGGCCTGTAGAGTCTCGTACAGTTCCGTAGGGTCCTGTAGGTTTCCATAAGCGCCCGCAGAGGTCTGAAGGGGCCCGTACTGTTCCGTAAGGATCCATAGGGCTCCGTAGAGCTTCGTAGGTTCCCTAGAGGCCTGTAGAGTACCGCAGGAGCCAGTAGTGTTCTGTAGGGGTCTGTAAGGTTCCTTCCATAGGGGCTGGCAGTGTTCCGTAGGGGCCTCTAGGGTTGAGTAAGTGCCCGCAGGAGTCTGTAGGAATCTGTGGGATTGTGTAAGGTTCTGGAGGGTTCTGCAGGGTTCCGTAGGGGCCCGTAGAGTTCCGTAGTGGCTGGTAAAGTTCCGTAGGGCCCTGTACCGTTCCGTAACTGCCTGCAAGGGTCTTTAGGCTTCCGTAGGGGCTGGTAGGGTTCCATAAAGTTCCGTGGGTTCCTGCAGAGTTCTGCAAGTGCCCGCAAGGGCCTGTAGGGGCCCACAGTGTTTCTGTCAGGTTCCGTAGAGTTCCGTAGGGGCCATAGGTTTCCATAGCGGCTGGTAGTATTCCGTAGGGGTCTGTAGGGTTCCGTAGGCACCTGCAGTGTTCTGTAGGAGCCCATAGGGTTTTAGTGAGGTTCCGTTGTGTTGCTAAGGGTCTTGTAGAGTGCTGTCGGGTCCTGGAGTATTCTGTAGGGTTCCAGAGGGGCTTGTAGGGTTCCGTCAAAATCTGTAGGGTTCCCTAGGGGCCCGTAGAGTCCCGTAGATTTCCGTAGGGGCCTGTAGGGTTGTGTAAGTGCCCGCAGGGGTTGGTAGGAGCTTGTAGGGTGCCATAAGTTTCCAGAGGGTTGTGTAGGGTTCCGTAGGGGCCGGTGGTGTTCCCTAGGGGCCTGTAGAGTCTCGTACGGTTCCGTAGGGGCCTGTAGGTTTCCATAAGCGCCCGCAGAGGTCTGAAGGGGCCCGTACTGTTCCGTAAGGATCCATAGGGCTCCGTAGAGCTTCGTAGGTTCCCTAGAGGCCTGTAGAGTACCGCAGGAGCCAGTAGTGTTCTGTAGGGGCCCGTAGGGTTCCTCCCATAGGGGCTGGCAGTGTTCCGTAGGGGCCTCTAGGGTTGAGTAAGTACCTGCAGGAGTCTGTAGGAATCCGTGGGATTGTGTAAGGTTCTGGAGGGTTCTGCAGGGTTCCGTAGGGGCCCGTAGAGTTCCGTAGTGGCTGGTAAAGTTCCGTAGGGCCCTGTACCGTTCCATAACTGCCTGCAAGGGTCTTTAGGCTTCCGTAGGGGCTGGTAGGGTTCCATAAAGTTCCGTGGGTTCCTGCAGAGTTCTGCAAGTGCCCGCAAGGGCCTGTAGGGGCCCACAGTGTTTCTGTCAGGTTCCGTAGAGTTCCGTAGGGGCCATAGGTTTCCATAGCGGCTGGTAGTATTCCGTAGGGGTCTGTAGGGTTCCGTAGGCACCTGCAGTGTTCTGTAGGAGCCCATAGGGTTTTAGTGAGGTTCCGTTGTGTTGCTAAGGGTCTTGTAGAGTGCTGTCGGGTCCTGGAGTATTCTGTAGGGTTCCAGAGGGGCTTGTAGGGTTCCGTCAAAATCTGTAGGCTTCCCTAGGGGCCCGTAGAGTCCCGTAGATTTCCGTAGGGGCCTGTAGGGTTGTGTAAGTGCCCGCAGGGGTTGGTAGGAGCTTGTAGGGTGCCATATGTTTCCAGAGGGTTGTGTAGGGTTCCGTAGAGGCCTGTGGTGTTCCCTAGGGGCCTGTAGAGTCTCGTACAGTTCCGTAGGGGCCTGTAGTGTTCCCTAGGGGCCTGTAGAGTCTCGTACAGTTCCGTAGGGTCCTGTAGGTTTCCATAAGCGCCCGCAGAGGTCTGAAGGGGCCCGTACTGTTCCGTAAGGATCCATAGGGCTCCGTAGAGCTTCGTAGGTTCCCTAGAGGCCTGTAGAGTACCGCAGGAGCCAGTAGTGTTCTGTAGGGGTCTGTAAGGTTCCTTCCATAGGGGCTGGCAGTGTTCCGTAGGGGCCTCTAGGGTTGAGTAAGTGCCCGCAGGAGTCTGTAGGAATCCGTGGGATTGTGTAAGGTTCTGGAGGGTTCTGCAGGGTTCCGTAGGGGCCCGTAGAGTTCCGTAGTGGAAGGTAAAGTTCCGTAGGGCCCTGTGGGGTTCTGTATGGACCTGTAGGGTTCTGTAGCGGTCTGTAGGGTTCCGTAGGCACCTGCAGTGTTCTGTAGGAGCCCATAGGGTTTTAGTGAGGTTCCGTTGTGTTGCTAAGGGTCTTGTAGAGTGCTGTCGGGTCCTGGAGTATTCTGTAGGGTTCCAGAGGGGCTCGTAGGGTTCCGTCATAATCTGTAGGCTTCCCTAGGGGCCCGTAGAGTCCCATAGATTTCCGTAGGGGCCTGTAGGGTTGTGTAAGTGCCCGCAGGGGTTGGTAGGAGCTTGTAGGGTGCCATAAGTTTCCAGAGGGTTGTGTAGGGTTCCGTAGGGGCCGGTGGTGTTCCCTAGGGGCCTGTAGAGTCTCGTACGGTTCCGTAGGGGCCTGTAGGTTTCCATAAGCGCCCGCAGAGGTCTGAAGGGGCCCGTACTGTTCCGTAAGGATCCATAGGGCTCCGTAGAGCTTCGTAGGTTCCCTAGAGGCCTGTAGAGTACCGCAGGAGCCAGTAGTGTTCTGTAGGGGCCCGTAGGGTTCCTTCCATAGGGGCTGGCAGTGTTCCGTAGGGGCCTGTAGGGTTGAGTAAGTACCTGCAGGAGTCTGTAGGAATCCGTGGGATTGTGTAAGGTTCTGGAGGGTTCTGCAGGGTTCCGTAGGGGCCCGTAGAGTTCCGTAGTGGCTGGTAAAGTTCCGTAGGGCCCTGTACCGTTCCATAACTGCCTGCAAGGGTCTTTAGGCTTCCGTAGGGGCTGGTAGGGTTCCATAAAGTTCCGTGGGTTCCTGCAGAGTTCTGCAAGTGCCCGCAAGGGCCTGTAGGGGCCCACAGTGTTTCTGTCAGGTTCCGTAGAGTTCCGTAGGGGCCATAGGTTTCCATAGTGGCTGGTAGTATTCCGTAGGGGTCTGTAGGGTTCCGTAGGCACCTGCAGTGTTCTGTAGGAGCCCATAGGGTTTTAGTGAGGTTCCGTTGTGTTGCTAAGGGTCTTGTAGAGTGCTGTCGGGTCCTGGAGTATTCTGTAGGGTTCCAGAGGGGCTTGTAGGGTTCCGTCAAAATCTGTAGGCTTCCCTAGGGGCCCGTAGAGTCCCGTAGATTTCCGTAGGGGCCTGTAGGGTTGTGTAAGTGCCCGCAGGGGTTGGTAGGAGCTTGTAGGGTGCCATATGTTTCCAGAGGGTTGTGTAGGGTTCCGTAGAGGCCTGTGGTGTTCCCTAGGGGCCTGTAGAGTCTCGTACAGTTCCGTAGGGGCCTGTAGTGTTCCCTAGGGGCCTGTAGAGTCTCGTACAGTTCCGTAGGGTCCTGTAGGTTTCCATAAGCGCCCGCAGAGGTCTGAAGGGGCCCGTACTGTTCCGTAAGGATCCATAGGGCTCCGTAGAGCTTCGTAGGTTCCCTAGAGGCCTGTAGAGTACCGCAGGAGCCAGTAGTGTTCTGTAGGGGTCTGTAAGGTTCCTTCCATAGGGGCTGGCAGTGTTCCGTAGGGGCCTCTAGGGTTGAGTAAGTGCCCGCAGGAGTCTGTAGGAATCCGTGGGATTGTGTAAGGTTCTGGAGGGTTCTGCAGGGTTCCGTAGGGGCCCGTAGAGTTCCGTAGTGGAAGGTAAAGTTCCGTAGGGCCCTGTGGGGTTCTGTATGGACCTGTAGGGTTCTGTAGGGGTCTGTAGGGTTCCGTAGGCACCTGCAGTGTTCTGTAGGAGCCCATAGGGTTTTAGTGAGGTTCCGTTGTGTTGCTAAGGGTCTTGTAGAGTGCTGTCGGGTCCTGGAGTATTCTGTAGGGTTCCAGAGGGGCTCGTAGGGTTCCGTCATAATCTGTAGGCTTCCCTAGGGGCCCGTAGAGTCCCATAGATTTCCGTAGGGGCCTGTAGGGTTGTGTAAGTGCCCGCAGGGGTTGGTAGGAGCTTGTAGGGTGCCATAAGTTTCCAGAGGGTTGTGTAGGGTTCCGTAGGGGCCGGTGGTGTTCCCTAGGGGCCTGTAGAGTCTCGTACGGTTCCGTAGGGTCCTGTAGGTTTCCATAAGCGCCTGCAGAGGTTTGAAGGGGCCCGTACTGTTCCGTAAGGATCCATAAGGCTCCGTAGAGCTTCGTAGGTTCCCTAGAGGCTTGTAGAGTACTGCAGGAGCCAGTAGTGTTCTGTAGGGGCCCGTAAGGTTCCTTCCATAGGGGCTGGCAGTGTTCCGTAGGGGCCTCTAGGGTTGACTAAGTGCCCGCAGGAGTCTGTAGGAATCCGTGGGATTGTGTAAGGTTCTGGAGGGTTCTGCAGGGTTCCGTAGGGGCCCGTAGAGTTCCGTAGTGGCTGGTAAAGTTCCGTAGGGCCCTGTACCGTTCCGTAACTGCCTGCAAGGGTCTTTAGGCTTCCGTAGGGGCTGGTAGGGTTCCATAAAGTTCCGTGGGTTCCTGCAGAGTTCTGCAAGTGCCCGCAAGGGCCTGTAGGGGCCCACAGTGTTTCTGTCAGGTTCCGTAGAGTTCCATAGGGGCCATAGGTTTCCGTAGTGGCTGGTAGTATTCCGTAGGGGTCTGTAGGGTTCCGTAGGCACCTGCAGTGTTCTGTAGGAGCCCATAGGGTTTTAGTGAGGTTCCGTTGTGTTGCTAAGGGTCTTGTAGAGTGCTGTCGGGTCCTGGAGTATTCTGTAGGGTTCCAGAGGGGCTTGTAGGGTTCAGTCAAAATCTGTAGGCTTCCCTAGGGTCCCATGGAGTCCCGTAGATTTCTGTAGGGGCCTGTAGGGTTGTGTAAGTGCCCGCAGGGGTTGGTAGGAGCTTGTAGGGTGCCATAAGTTTCCAGAGGGTTGTGTAGGGTTCCGTAGGGGCCGGTGGTGTTCCCTAGGGGCCTGTAGAGTCTCGTACGGTTCCGTAGGGTCCTGTAGGTTTCCATAAGCGCCCGCAGAGGTCTGAAGGGGCCCGTACTGTTCCGTAAGGATCCATAGGGCTCCGTAGAGCTTCGTAGGTTCCCTAGAGGCCTGTAGAGTACTGCAGGAGCCAGTAGTGTTCTGTAGGGGCCCGTAAGGTTCCTTCCATAGGGGCTGGCAGTGTTCCGTAGGGGCCTCTAGGGTTGACTAAGTGCCCGCAGGAGTCTGTAGGAATCCATGGGATTGTGTAAGGTTCTGGAGGGTTCTGCAGGGTTCCGTAGGGGCCCGTAGAGTTCCGTAGTGGCTGGTAAAGTTCCGTAGGGCCCTGTACCGTTCCGTAACTGCCTGCAAGGGTCTTTAGGCTTCCGTAGGGGCTGGTAGGGTTCCATAAAGTTCCGTGGGTTCCTGCAGAGTTCTGCAAGTGCCCGCAAGGGCCTGTAGGGGCCCACAGTGTTTCTGTCAGGTTCCGTAGAGTTCCGTAGGGGCCATAGGTTTCCGTAGTGGCTGGTAGTATTCCGTAGGGGTCTGTAGGGTTCCGTTGGCACCTGCAGTGTTCTGTAGGAGCCCATAGGGTTTTAGTGAGGTTCCGTTGTGTTGCTAAGGGTCTTGTAGAGTGCTGTCGGGTCCTGGAGTATTCTGTAGGGTTCAGTCAAAATCTGTAGGCTTCCCTAGGGTCCCATGGCGTCCCGTAGATTTCCGTAGGGGCCTGTAGGGTTGTGTAAGTGCCCGCAGGGGTTGGTAGGAGCTTGTAGGGTGCCATAAGTTTCCAGAGGGTTGTGTAGGGTTCCGTAGGGGCCTGTGGTGTTCCCTAGGGGCCTGTAGAGTCTCGTACGGTTCCGTAGGGGCCTGTAGGTTTCCATAAGCGCCCGCAGAGGTTTGAAGGGGCCCGTACTGTTCCGTAAGGATCCATAGGGCTCCGTAGAGCTTCGTAGGTTCCCTAGAGGCCTGTAGAGTACCGCAGGAGCCAGTAGTGTTCTGTAGGGGCCCGTAGGGTTCCTTCCATAGGGGCTGGCAGTGTTCCGTAGGGGCCTCTAGGGTTGAGTAAGTGCCCGCAGGAGTCTGTAGGAATCCGTGGGATTGTGTAAGGTTCTGGAGGGTTCTGCAGGGTTCCGTAGGGGCCCGTAGAGTTCCGTAGTGGCTGGTAAAGTTCCGTAGGGCCCTGCACCGTTCCGTAACTGCCTGCAAGGGTCTTTAGGCTTCTGTAGGGGCTGGTAGGGTTCCATAAAGTTCCGTGGGTTCCTGCAGAGTTCTGCAAGTGCCCGCAAGGGCCTGTAGGGGCCCACAGTGTTTCTGTCAGGTTCCGTAGAGTTCCATAGGGGCCATAGGTTTCCGTAGTGGCTGGTAGTATTCCGTAGGGGTCTGTAGGGTTCCGTAGGCACCTGCAGTGTTCTGTAGGAGCCCATAGGGTTTTAATGAGGTTCCGTTGTGTTGCTAAGGGTCTTGTAGAGTGCTGTCGGGTCCTGGAGTATTCTGTAGGGTTCCAGAGGGGCTTGTAGGGTTCCGTCAAAATCTGTAGGCTTCCCTAGGGGCCCGTAGAGTCCCGTAGATTTCCGTAGATTTCCGTAGGGGCCTGTAGGGTTGTGTAAGTGCCCGCAGGGGTTGGTAGGAGCTTGTAGGGTGCCATATGTTTCCGGAGGGTTGTGTAGGGTTCCGTAGGGGCCTGTGGTGTTCCCTAGGGGCCTGTAGAGTCTCGTACAGTTCCGTAGGGGCCTGTAGGTTTCCATAAGCGCCCGCAGAGGTCTGAAGGGGCCCGTACTGTTCCGTAAGGATCCATAGGGCTCCGTAGAGCTTCGTAGGTTCCCTAGAGGCCTGTAGAGTACCGCAGGAGCCAGTAGTGTTCTGTAGGGGCCCGTAGGGTTCCTTCCATAGGGGCTGGCAGTGTTCCGTAGGGGCCTCTAGGGTTGAGTAAGTACCCGCAGGAGTCTGTAGGAATCCGTGGGATTGTGTAAGGTTCTGGAGGGTTCTGCAGGGTTCCGTAGGGGCCCGTAGAGTTCCGTAGTGGCTGGTAAAGTTCCGTAGGGCCCTGTACCGTTCCGTAACTGCCTGCAAGGGTCTTTAGGCTTCCGTAGGGGCTGGTAGGGTTCCATAAAGTTCCGTGGGTCCCTGCAGAGTTCTGCAAGTGCCCGCAAGGGCCTGTAGGGGCCCACAGTGTTTCTGTCAGGTTCCGTAGAGTTCCGTAGGGGCCATAGGTTTCCATAGCGGCTGGTAGTATTCCGTAGGGGTCTGTAGGGTTCCGTAGGCACCTGCAGTGTTCTGTAGGAGCCCATAGGGTTTTAGTGAGGTTCCGTTGTGTTGCTAAGGGTCTTGTAGAGTGCTGTCGGGTCCTGGAGTATTCTGTAGGGTTCCAGAGGGGCTTGTAGGGTTCCGTCAAAATCTGTAGGCTTCCCTAGGGGCCCGTAGAGTCCCGTAGATTTCCGTAGGGGCCTGTAGGGTTGTGTAAGTGCCCGCAGGGGTTGGTAGGAGCTTGTAGGGTGCCATATGTTTCCAGAGGGTTGTGTAGGGTTCCGTAGGGGCCGGTGGTGTTCCCTAGGGGCCTGTAGAGTCTCGTACGGTTCCGTAGGGGCCTGTAGTGTTCCCTAGGGGCCTGTAGAGTCTCGTACAGTTCCGTAGGGTCCTGTAGGTTTCCATAAGCGCCCGCAGAGGTCTGAAGGGGCCCGTACTGTTCCGTAAGGATCCATAGGGCTCCGTAGAGCTTCGTAGGTTCCGTAGGGGCCCGTAGAGTTCCGTAGTGGCTGGTAAAGTTCCGTAGGGCCCTGTACCGTTCCATAACTGCCTGCAAGGGTCTTTAGGCTTCCGTAGGGGCTGGTAGGGTTCCATAAAGTTCCGTGGGTTCCTGCAGAGTTCTGCAAGTGCCCGCAAGGGCCTGTAGGGGCCCACAGTGTTTCTGTCAGGTTCCGTAGAGTTCCGTAGGGGCCATAGGTTTCCATAGCGGCTGGTAGTATTCCGTAGGGGTCTGTAGGGTTCCGTAGGCACCTGCAGTGTTCTGTAGGAGCCCATAGGGTTTTAGTGAGGTTCCGTTGTGTTGCTAAGGTTCTTGTAGAATGCTGTCGGGTCCTGGAGTATTCTGTAGGGTTCCAGAGGGGCTCGTAGGGTTCCGTCAAAATCTGTAGGCTTCCCTAGGGGCCCGTAAAGTCCTGTAGATTTCCGTAGGGGCCTGTAGGGTTGTGTAAGTGCCCGCAGGAGTCTGTAGGAATCCGTGGGATTGTGTAAGGTTCTGGAGGGTTCTGCAGGGTTCCGTAGGGGCCCGTAGAGTTCCGTAGTGGCTGGTAAAGTTCCGTAGGGCCCTGTACCGTTCCATAACTGCCTGCAAGGGTCTTTAGGCTTCCGTAGGGGCTGGTAGGGTTCCATAAAGTTCCGTGGGTTCCTGCAGAGTTCTGCAAGTGCCCGCAAGGGCCTGTAGGGGCCCACAGTGTTTCTGTCAGGTTCCGTAGAGTTCCGTAGGGGCCATAGGTTTCCATAGCGGCTGGTAGTATTCCGTAGGGGTCTGTAGGGTTCCGTAGGCACCTGCAGTGTTCTGTAGGAGCCCATAGGGTTTTAGTGAGGTTCCGTTGTGTTGCTAAGGGTCTTGTAGAGTGCTGTCGGGTCCTGGAGTATTCTGTAGGGTTCCAGAGGGGCTTGTAGGGTTCCGTCAAAATCTGTAGGCTTCCCTAGGGGCCCGTAGAGTCCCGTAGATTTCCGTAGATTTCCGTAGGGGCCTGTAGGGTTGTGTAAGTGCCCGCAGGGGTTGGTAGGAGCTTGTAGGGTGCCATATGTTTCCAGAGGGTTGTGTAGGGTTCCGTAGAGGCCTGTGGTGTTCCCTAGGGGCCTGTAGAGTCTCGTACAGTTCCGTAGGGGCCTGTAGTGTTCCCTAGGGGCCTGTAGAGTCTCGTACAGTTCCGTAGGGTCCTGTAGGTTTCCATAAGCGCCCGCAGAGGTCTGAAGGGGCCCGTACTGTTCCGTAAGGATCCATAGGGCTCCGTAGAGCTTCGTAGGTTCCCTAGAGGCCTGTAGAGTACCGCAGGAGCCAGTAGTGTTCTGTAGGGGTCTGTAAGGTTCCTTCCATAGGGACTGGCAGTGTTCCGTAGGGGCCTCTAGGGTTGAGTAAGTGCCCGCAGGAGTCTGTAGGAATCCGTGGGATTGTGTAAGGTTCTGGAGGGTTCTGCAGGGTTCCGTAGGGGCCCGTAGAGTTCCGTAGTGGCTGGTAAAGTTCCGTAGGGCCCTGCACCGTTCCGTAACTGCCTGCAAGGGTCTTTAGGCTTCTGTAGGGGCTGGTAGGGTTCCATAAAGTTCCGTGGGTTCCTGCAGAGTTCTGCAAGTGCCCGCAAGGGCCTGTAGGGGCCCACAGTGTTTCTGTCAGGTTCCGTAGAGTTCCATAGGGGCCATAGGTTTCCGTAGTGGCTGGTAGTATTCCGTAGGGGTCTGTAGGGTTCCGTAGGCACCTGCAGTGTTCTGTAGGAGCCCATAGGGTTTTAATGAGGTTCCGTTGTGTTGCTAAGGGTCTTGTAGAGTGCTGTCGGGTCCTGGAGTATTCTGTAGGGTTCCAGAGGGGCTTGTAGGGTTCCGTCAAAATCTGTAGGCTTCCCTAGGGGCCCGTAGAGTCCCGTAGATTTCCGTAGATTTCCGTAGGGGCCTGTAGGGTTGTGTAAGTGCCCGCAGGGGTTGGTAGGAGCTTGTAGGGTGCCATATGTTTCCGGAGGGTTGTGTAGGGTTCCGTAGGGGCCTGTGGTGTTCCCTAGGGGCCTGTAGAGTCTCGTACAGTTCCGTAGGGGCCTGTAGGTTTCCATAAGCGCCCGCAGAGGTCTGAAGGGGCCCGTACTGTTCCGTAAGGATCCATAGGGCTCCGTAGAGCTTCGTAGGTTCCCTAGAGGCCTGTAGAGTACCGCAGGAGCCAGTAGTGTTCTGTAGGGGCCCGTAGGGTTCCTTCCATAGGGGCTGGCAGTGTTCCGTAGGGGCCTCTAGGGTTGAGTAAGTACCCGCAGGAGTCTGTAGGAATCCGTGGGATTGTGTAAGGTTCTGGAGGGTTCTGCAGGGTTCCGTAGGGGCCCGTAGAGTTCCGTAGTGGCTGGTAAAGTTCCGTAGGGCCCTGTACCGTTCCGTAACTGCCTGCAAGGGTCTTTAGGCTTCCGTAGGGGCTGGTAGGGTTCCATAAAGTTCCGTGGGTCCCTGCAGAGTTCTGCAAGTGCCCGCAAGGGCCTGTAGGGGCCCACAGTGTTTCTGTCAGGTTCCGTAGAGTTCCGTAGGGGCCATAGGTTTCCATAGCGGCTGGTAGTATTCCGTAGGGGTCTGTAGGGTTCCGTAGGCACCTGCAGTGTTCTGTAGGAGCCCATAGGGTTTTAGTGAGGTTCCGTTGTGTTGCTAAGGGTCTTGTAGAGTGCTGTCGGGTCCTGGAGTATTCTGTAGGGTTCCAGAGGGGCTTGTAGGGTTCCGTCAAAATCTGTAGGCTTCCCTAGGGGCCCGTAGAGTCCCGTAGATTTCCGTAGGGGCCTGTAGGGTTGTGTAAGTGCCCGCAGGGGTTGGTAGGAGCTTGTAGGGTGCCATATGTTTCCAGAGGGTTGTGTAGGGTTCCGTAGGGGCCGGTGGTGTTCCCTAGGGGCCTGTAGAGTCTCGTACGGTTCCGTAGGGGCCTGTAGTGTTCCCTAGGGGCCTGTAGAGTCTCGTACAGTTCCGTAGGGTCCTGTAGGTTTCCATAAGCGCCCGCAGAGGTCTGAAGGGGCCCGTACTGTTCCGTAAGGATCCATAGGGCTCCGTAGAGCTTCGTAGGTTCCGTAGGGGCCCGTAGAGTTCCGTAGTGGCTGGTAAAGTTCCGTAGGGCCCTGTACCGTTCCATAACTGCCTGCAAGGGTCTTTAGGCTTCCGTAGGGGCTGGTAGGGTTCCATAAAGTTCCGTGGGTTCCTGCAGAGTTCTGCAAGTGCCCGCAAGGGCCTGTAGGGGCCCACAGTGTTTCTGTCAGGTTCCGTAGAGTTCCGTAGGGGCCATAGGTTTCCATAGCGGCTGGTAGTATTCCGTAGGGGTCTGTAGGGTTCCGTAGGCACCTGCAGTGTTCTGTAGGAGCCCATAGGGTTTTAGTGAGGTTCCGTTGTGTTGCTAAGGTTCTTGTAGAATGCTGTCGGGTCCTGGAGTATTCTGTAGGGTTCCAGAGGGGCTCGTAGGGTTCCGTCAAAATCTGTAGGCTTCCCTAGGGGCCCGTAGATTTCCGTAGATTTCCGTAGGGGCCTGTAGGGTTGTGTAAGTGCCCGCAGGAGTCTGTAGGAATCCGTGGGATTGTGTAAGGTTCTGGAGGGTTCTGCAGGGTTCCGTAGGGGCCCGTAGAGTTCCGTAGTGGCTGGTAAAGTTCCGTAGGGCCCTGTACCGTTCCATAACTGCCTGCAAGGGTCTTTAGGCTTCCGTAGGGGCTGGTAGGGTTCCATAAAGTTCCGTGGGTTCCTGCAGAGTTCTGCAAGTGCCCGCAAGGGCCTGTAGGGGCCCACAGTGTTTCTGTCAGGTTCCGTAGAGTTCCGTAGGGGCCATAGGTTTCCATAGCGGCTGGTAGTATTCCGTAGGGGTCTGTAGGGTTCCGTAGGCACCTGCAGTGTTCTGTAGGAGCCCATAGGGTTTTAGTGAGGTTCCGTTGTGTTGCTAAGGGTCTTGTAGAGTGCTGTCGGGTCCTGGAGTATTCTGTAGGGTTCCAGAGGGGCTTGTAGGGTTCCGTCAAAATCTGTAGGCTTCCCTAGGGGCCCGTAGAGTCCCGTAGATTTCCGTAGATTTCCGTAGGGGCCTGTAGGGTTGTGTAAGTGCCCGCAGGGGTTGGTAGGAGCTTGTAGGGTGCCATATGTTTCCGGAGGGTTGTGTAGGGTTCCGTAGGGGCCTGTGGTGTTCCCTAGGGGCCTGTAGAGTCTCGTACAGTTCCGTAGGGTCCTGTAGGTTTCCATAAGCGCCCGCAGAGGTCTGAAGGGGCCCGTACTGTTCCGTAAGGATCCATAGGGCTCCGTAGAGCTTCGTAGGTTCCCTAGAGGCCTGTAGAGTACCGCAGGAGCCAGTAGTGTTCTGTAGGGGCCCGTAGGGTTCCTTCCATAGGGGCTGGCAGTGTTCTGTAGGGGCCTCTAGGGTTGAGTAAGTGCCCGCAGGAGTCTGTAGGAATCCGTGGGATTGTGTAAGGTTCTGGAGGGTTCTGCAGGGTTCCGTAGGGGCCCGTAGAGTTCCGTAGTGGCTGGTAAAGTTCCGTAGGGCCCTGTACCGTTCCATAACTGCCTGCAAGGGTCTTTAGGCTTCCGTAGGGGCTGGTAGGGTTCCATAAAGTTCCGTGGGTTCCTGCAGAGTTCTGCAAGTGCCCGCAAGGGCCTGTAGGGGCCCACAGTGTTTCTGTCAGGTTCCGTAGAGTTCCGTAGGGGCCATAGGTTTCCATAGCGGCTGGTAGTATTCCGTAGGGGTCTGTAGGGTTCCGTAGGCACCTGCAGTGTTCTGTAGGAGCCCATAGGGTTTTAGTGAGGTTCCGTTGTGTTGCTAAGGGTCTTGTAGAGTGCTGTCGGGTCCTGGAGTATTCTGTAGGGTTCCAGAGGGGCTCGTAGGGTTCCGTCAAAATCTGTAGGCTTCCCTAGGGGCCCAGAGAGTCCCGTAGATTTCAGTAGGGGCCTGTAGGGTTGTGTAAGTGCCCGCAGGGGTTGGTAGGAGCTTGTAGGGTTCCATAAGTTTCCAGAGGGTTGTGTAGGGCTCCGTAGGGGCCGGTGGTGTTCCCTAAGGGCCTGTAGAGTCTCGTACAGTTCCGTAGGGTCCCGTAGGTTTCCATAAGCGCCCGCAGAGGTCTGAAGGGGCCCGTACTGTTCCGTAAGGATCCATAGGGCTCCGTAGAGCTTCGTAGGTTCCCTAGAGGCCTGTAGAGTACCGCAGGAGCCAGTAGTGTTCTGTAGGGGTCTGTAAGGTTCCTTCCATAGGGGCTGGCAGTGTTCCGTAGGGGCCTCTAGGGTTGAGTAAGTGCCCGCAGGAGTCTGTAGGAATCCGTGGGATTGTGTAAGGTTCTGGAGGGTTCTACAGGGTTCCGTAGGGGCCCGTAGAGTTCCGTAGTGGCTGGTAAAGTTCCGTAGGGCCCTGTACCGTTCCATAACTGCCTGCAAGGGTCTTTAGGCTTCCGTAGGGGCTGGTAGGGTTCCATAAAGTTCCGTGGGTTCCTGCAGAGTTCTGCAAGTGCCCGCAAGGGCCTGTAGGGGCCCACAGTGTTTCTGTCAGGTTCCGTAGAGTTCCGTAGGGGCCATAGGTTTCCATAGCGGCTGGTAGTATTCCGTAGGGGTCTGTAGGGTTCCGTAGGCACCTGCAGTGTTCTGTAGGAGCCCATAGGGTTTTAGTGAGGTTCCGTTGTGTTGCTAAGGGTCTTGTAGAGTGCTGTCGGGTCCTGGAGTATTCTGTAGGGTTCCAGAGGGGCTTGTAGGGTTCCGTCAAAATCTGTAGGCTTCCCTAGGGGCCCGTAGAGTCCCGTAGATTTCCGTAGGGGCCTGTAGGGTTGTGTAAGTGCCCGCAGGGGTTGGTAGGAGCTTGTAGGGTGCCATATGTTTCCGGAGGGTTGTGTAGGGTTCCGTAGGGGCCTGTGGTGTTCCCTAGGGGCCTGTAGAGTCTCGTACGGTTCCGTAGGGGCCTGTAGTGTTCCCCAGGGGCCTGTAGAGTCTCATACAGTTCCGTAGGGTCCTGTAGGTTTCCATAAGCGCCTGCAGAGGTTTGAAGGGGCCCGTACTGTTCCGTAAGGATCCATAGGGCTCCGTAGAGCTTCGTAGGTTCCCTAGAGGCCTGTAGAGTACTGCAGGAGCCAGTAGTGTTCTGTAGGGGCCCGTAAGGTTCCTTCCATAGGGGCTGGCAGTGTTCCGTAGGGGCCTCTAGGGTTGAGTAAGTGCCCGCAGGAGTCTGTAGGAATCCGTGGGATTGTGTAAGGTTCTGGAGGGTTCTGCAGGGTTCCGTAGGGGCCCGTAGAGTTCCGTAGTGGCTGGTAAAGTTCCGTAGGGCCCTGTACCGTTCCATAACTGCCTGCAAGGGTCTTTAGGCTTCCGTAGGGGCTGGTAGGGTTCCATAAAGTTCCGTGGGTTCCTGCAGAGTTCTGCAAGTGCCCGCAAGGGCCTGTAGGGGCCCACAGTGTTTCTGTCAGGTTCCGTAGAGTTCCATAGGGGCCATAGGTTTCCGTAGTGGCTGGTAGTATTCCGTAGGGGTCTGTAGGGTTCCGTTGGCACCTGCAGTGTTCTGTAGGAGCCCATAGGGTTTTAGTGAGGTTCCGTTGTGTTGCTAAGGGTCTTGTAGAGTGCTGTCGGGTCCTGGAGTATTCTGTAGGGTTCAGTCAAAATCTGTAGGCTTCCCTAGGGTCCCATGGCGTCCCGTAGATTTCCGTAGGGGCCTGTAGGGTTGTGTAAGTGCCCGCAGGGGTTGGTAGGAGCTTGTAGGGTGCCATAAGTTTCCAGAGGGTTGTGTAGGGTTCCGTAGGGGCCTGTGGTGTTCCCTAGGGGCCTGTAGAGTCTCGTACGGTTCCGTAGGGGCCTGTAGGTTTCCATAAGCGCCCGCAGAGGTCTGAAGGGGCCCGTACTGTTCCGTAAGGATCCATAGGGCTCCGTAGAGCTTCGTAGGTTCCCTAGAGGCCTGTAGAGTACCGCAGGAGCCAGTAGTGTTCTGTAGGGGCCCGTAGGGTTCCTTCCATAGGGGCTGGCAGTGTTCCGTAGGGGCCTCTAGGGTTGAGTAAGTGCCCGCAGGAGTCTGTAGGAATCCGTGGGATTGTGTAAGGTTCTGGAGGGTTCTGCAGGGTTCCGTAGGGGCCCGTAGAGTTCCGTAGTGGCTGGTAAAGTTCCGTAGGGCCCTGCACCGTTCCGTAACTGCCTGCAAGGGTCTTTAGGCTTCCGTAGGGGCTGGTAGGGTTCCATAAAGTTCCGTGGGTTCCTGCAGAGTTCTGCAAGTGCCCGCAAGGGCCTGTAGGGGCCCACAGTGTTTCTGTCAGGTTCCGTAGAGTTCCATAGGGGCCATAGGTTTCCGTAGTGGCTGGTAGTATTCCGTAGGGGTCTGTAGGGTTCCGTAGGCACCTGCAGTGTTCTGTAGGAGCCCATAGGGTTTTAATGAGGTTCCGTTGTGTTGCTAAGGGTCTTGTAGAGTGCTGTCGGGTCCTGGAGTATTCTGTAGGGTTCCAGAGGGGCTTGTAGGGTTCCGTCAAAATCTGTAGGCTTCCCTAGGGGCCCGTAGAGTCCCGTAGATTTCCGTAGATTTCCGTAGGGGCCTGTAGGGTTGTGTAAGTGCCCGCAGGGGTTGGTAGGAGCTTGTAGGGTGCCATATGTTTCCGGAGGGTTGTGTAGGGTTCCGTAGGGGCCTGTGGTGTTCCCTAGGGGCCTGTAGAGTCTCGTACAGTTCCGTAGGGTCCTGTAGGTTTCCATAAGCGCCCGCAGAGGTCTGAAGGGGCCCGTACTGTTCCGTAAGGATCCATAGGGCTCCGTAGAGCTTCGTAGGTTCCCTAGAGGCCTGTAGAGTACCGCAGGAGCCAGTAGTGTTCTGTAGGGGCCCGTAGGGTTCCTTCCATAGGGGCTGGCAGTGTTCCGTAGGGGCCTCTAGGGTTGAGTAAGTACCTGCAGGAGTCTGTAGGAATCCGTGGGATTGTGTAAGGTTCTGGAGGGTTCTACAGGGTTCCGTAGGGGCCCGTAGAGTTCCGTAGTGGCTGGTAAAGTTCCGTAGGGCCCTGTACCGTTCCGTAACTGCCTGCAAGGGTCTTTAGGCTTCCGTAGGGGCTGGTAGGGTTCCATAAAGTTCCGTGGGTTCCTGCAGAGTTCTGCAAGTGCCCGCAAGGGCCTGTAGGGGCCCACAGTGTTTCTGTCAGGTTCCGTAGAGTTCCGTAGGGGCCATAGGTTTCCGTAGTGGCTGGTAGTATTCCGTAGGGGTCTGTAGGGTTCCGTTGGCACCTGCAGTGTTCTGTAGGAGCCCATAGGGTTTTAGTGAGGTTCCGTTGTGTTGCTAAGGGTCTTGTAGAGTGCTGTCGGGTCCTGGAGTATTCTGTAGGGTTCAGTCAAAATCTGTAGGCTTCCCTAGGGTCCCATGGCGTCCCGTAGATTTCCGTAGGGGCCTGTAGGGTTGTGTAAGTGCCCGCAGGGGTTGGTAGGAGCTTGTAGGGTGCCATAAGTTTCCAGAGGGTTGTGTAGGGTTCCGTAGGGGCCTGTGGTGTTCCCTAGGGGCCTGTAGAGTCTCGTACGGTTCCGTAGGGGCCTGTAGGTTTCCACAAGCGCCCGCAGAGGTCTGAAGGGGCCCGTACTGTTCCGTAAGGATCCATAGGGCTCCGTAGAGCTTCGTAGGTTCCCTAGAGGCCTGTAGAGTACCGCAGGAGCCAGTAGTGTTCTGTAGGGGCCCGTAGGGTTCCTTCCATAGGGGCTGGCAGTGTTCTGTAGGGGCCTCTAGGGTTGAGTAAGTACCTGCAGGAGTCTGTAGGAATCCGTGGGATTGTGTAAGGTTCTGGAGGGTTCTGCAGGGTTCCGTAGGGGCCCGTAGAGTTCCGTAGTGGCTGGTAAAGTTCCGTAGGGCCCTGTACCGTTCCATAACTGCCTGCAAGGGTCTTTAGGCTTCCGTAGGGGCTGGTAGGGTTCCATAAAGTTCCGTGGGTTCCTGCAGAGTTCTGCAAGTGCCCGCAAGGGCCTGTAGGGGCCCACAGTGTTTCTGTCAGGTTCCGTAGAGTTCCCTAGGGGCCATAGGTTTCCATAGCGGCTGGTAGTATTCCGTAGGGGTCTGTAGGGTTCCGTAGGCACCTGCAGTGTTCTGTAGGAGCCCATAGGGTTTTAGTGAGGTTCCGTTGTGTTGCTAAGGGTCTTGTAGAGTGCTGTCGGGTCCTGGAGTATTCTGTAGGGTTCCAGAGGGGCTTGTAGGGTTCCGTCAAAATCTGTAGGCTTCCCTAGGGGCCCGTAGAGTCCCGTAGATTTCCGTAGGGGCCTGTAGGGTTGTGTAAGTGCCCGCAGGGGTTGGTAGGAGCTTGTAGGGTGCCATATGTTTCCAGAGGGTTGTGTAGGGTTCCGTAGAGGCCTGTGGTGTTCCCTAGGGGCCTGTAGAGTCTCGTACGGTTCCGTAGGGGCCTGTAGTGTTCCCTAGGGGCCTGTAGAGTCTCGTACAGTTCCGTAGGGTCCTGTAGGTTTCCATAAGCGCCCGCAGAGGTCTGAAGGGGCCCGTACTGTTCCGTAAGGATCCATAGGGCTCCGTAGAGCTTCGTAGGTTCCCTAGAGGCCTGTAGAGTACCGCAGGAGCCAGTAGTGTTCTGTAGGGGTCTGTAAGGTTCCTTCCATAGGGGCTGGCAGTGTTCCGTAGGGGCCTCTAGGGTTGAGTAAGTGCCCGCAGGAGTCTGTAGGAATCCGTGGGATTGTGTAAGGTTCTGGAGGGTTCTGCAGGGTTCCGTAGGGGCCCGTAGAGTTCCGTAGTGGAAGGTAAAGTTCCGTAGGGCCCTGTGGGGTTCTGTATGGACCTGTAGGGTTCTGTAGGGGTCTTTAGGGTTCCGTAGGCACCTGCAGTGTTCTGTAGGAGCCCATAGGGTTTTAGTGAGGTTCCGTTGTGTTGCTAAGGTTCTTGTAGAGTGCTGTCGGGTCCTGGAGTATTCTGTAGGGTTCCAGAGGGGCTCGTAGGGTTCCGTCAAAATCTGTAGGCTTCCCTAGGGGCCCGTAGATTTCCGTAGATTTCCGTAGGGGCCTGTAGGGTTGTGTAAGTGCCCGCAGGGGTTGGTAGGAGCTTGTAGGGTGCCATAAGTTTCCCGAGGGTTGTGTAGGGTTCCGTAGGGGCCTGTGGTGTTCCCTAAGGGCCTGTAGAGTCTCGTACAGTTCCGTAGGGTCCTGTAGGTTTCCATAAGCGCCTGCAGAGGTTTGAAGGGGCCCGTACTGTTCCGTAAGGATCCATATGGCTCCGTAGAGCTTCGTAGGTTCCCTAGAGGCCTGTAGAGTACCGCAGGAGCCAGTAGTGTTCTGTAGGGGTCTGTAAGGTTCCTTCCATAGGGGCTGGCAGTGTTCCGTAGGGGCCTCTAGGGTTGAGTAAGTGCCCGCAGGAGTCTGTAGGAATCCGTGGGATTGTGTAAGGTTCTGGAGGGTTCTGCAGGGTTCCGTAGGGGCCCGTAGAGTTCCGTAGTGGCTGGTAAAGTTCCGTAGGGCCCTGTACCGTTCCATAACTGCCTGCAAGGGTCTTTAGGCTTCCGTAGGGGCTGGTAGGGTTCCATAAAGTTCCGTGGGTTCCTGCAGAGTTCTGCAAGTGCCCGCAAGGGCCTGTAGGGGCCCACAGTGTTTCTGTCAGGTTCCGTAGAGTTCCGTAGGGGCCATAGGTTTCCATAGCGGCTGGTAGTATTCCGTAGGGGTCTGTAGGGTTCCGTAGGCACCTGCAGTGTTCTGTAGGAGCCCATAGGGTTTTAGTGAGGTTCCGTTGTGTTGCTAAGGTTCTTGTAGAGTGCTGTCGGGTCCTGGAGTATTCTGTAGGGTTCCAGAGGGGCTCGTAGGGTTCCGTCAAAATCTGTAGGCTTCCCTAGGGGCCCGTAGAGTCCCGTAGATTTCCGTAGGGGCCTGTAGGGTTGTGTAAGTGCCCGCAGGAGTCTGTAGGAATCCGTGGGATTGTGTAAGGTTCTGGAGGGTTGTGTAGGGTTCCGTAGGGGCCCGTAGAGTTCCGTAGTGGCTGGTAAAGTTCCGTAGGGCCCTGTACCGTTCCATAACTGCCTGCAAGGGTCTTTAGGCTTCCGTAGGGGCTGGTAGGGTTCCATAAAGTTCCGTGGGTTCCTGCAGAGTTCTGCAAGTGCCCGCAAGGGCCTGTAGGGGCCCACAGTGTTTCTGTCAGGTTCCGTAGAGTTCCGTAGGGGCCATAGGTTTCCATAGCGGCTGGTAGTATTCCGTAGGGGTCTGTAGGGTTCCGTAGGCACCTGCAGTGTTCTGTAGGAGCCCATAGGGTTTTAGTGAGGTTCCGTTGTGTTGCTAAGGGTCTTGTAGAGTGCTGTCGGGTCCTGGAGTATTCTGTAGGGTTCCAGAGGGGCTTGTAGGGTTCCGTCAAAATCTGTAGGCTTCCCTAGGGGCCCGTAGAGTCCCGTAGAGTTCCGTAGATTTCCGTAGGGGCCTGTAGGGTTGTGTAAGTGCCCGCAGGGGTTGGTAGGAGCTTGTAGGGTGCCATAAGTTTCCAGAGGGTTGTGTAGGGTTCCGTAGGGGCCTGTGGTGTTCCCTAGGGGCCTGTAGAGTCTCGTACAGTTCCGTAGGGTCCTGTAGGTTTCCATAAGCGCCTGCAGAGGTTTGAAGGGGCCCGTACTGTTCCGTAAGGATCCATAGGGCTCCGTAGAGCTTCGTAGGTTCCCTAGAGGCCTGTAGAGTACCGCAGGAGCCAGTAGTGTTCTGTAGGGGTCTGTAAGGTTCCTTCCATAGGGGCTGGCAGTGTTCCGTAGGGGCCTCTAGGGTTGAGTAAGTGCCCGCAGGAGTCTGTAGGAATCCGTGGGATTGTGTAAGGTTCTGGAGGGTTCTGCAGGGTTCCGTAGGGGCCCGTAGAGTTCCGTAGTGGCTGGTAAAGTTCCGTAGGGCCCTGTACCGTTCCATAACTGCCTGCAAGGGTCTTTAGGCTTCCATAGGGGCTGGTAGGGTTCCATAAAGTTCCGTGGGTTCCTGCAGAGTTCTGCAAGTGCCCGCAAGGGCCTGTAGGGGCCCACAGTGTTTCTGTCAGGTTCCGTAGAGTTCCGTAGGGGCCATAGGTTTCCATAGCGGCTGGTAGTATTCCGTAGGGGTCTGTAGGGTTCCGTAGGCACCTGCAGTGTTCTGTAGGAGCCCATAGGGTTTTAGTGAGGTTCCGTTGTGTTGCTAAGGGTCTTGTAGAGTGCTGTCGGGTCCTGGAGTATTCTGTAGGGTTCCAGAGGGGCTCGTAGGGTTCCGTCAAAATCTGTAGGCTTCCCTAGGGGCCCAGAGAGTCCCGTAGATTTCCGTAGGGGCCTGTAGGGTTGTGTAAGTGCCCGCAGGGGTTGGTAGGAGCTTGTAGGGTTCCATAAGTTTCTAGAGGGTTGTGTAGGGTTCCGTAGGGGCCGGTGGTGTTCCCTAGGGGCCTGTAGAGTCTCGTACAGTTCCGTAGGGTCCTGTAGGTTTCCATAAGCGCCCGCAGAGGTCTGAAGGGGCCCGTACTGTTCCGTAAGGATCCATAGGGCTCCGTAGAGCTTCGTAGGTTCTCTAGAGGCCTGTAGAGTACCGCAGGAGCCAGTAGTGTTCTGTAGGGCCCCGTAGGGTTCCTTCCATAGGGACTGGCAGTGTTCCGTAGGGGCCTCTAGGGTTGAGTAAGTGCCCGCAGGAGTCTGTAGGAATCCGTGGGATTGTGTAAGGTTCTGGAGGGTTCTGCAGGGTTCCGTAGGGGCCCGTAGAGTTCCGTAGTGGCTGGTAAAGTTCCGTAGGGCCCTGTACCGTTCCATAACTGCCTGCAAGGGTCTTTAGGCTTCCGTAGGGGCTGGTAGGGTTCCATAAAGTTCCGTGGGTTCCTGCAGAGTTCTGCAAGTGCCCGCAAGGGCCTGTAGGGGCCCACAGTGTTTCTGTCAGGTTCCGTAGAGTTCCGTAGGGGCCATAGGTTTCCATAGCGGCTGGTAGTATTCTGTAGGGGTCTGTAGGGTTCCGTTGGCACCTGCAGTGTTCTGTAGGAGCCCATAGGGTTTTAGTGAGGTTCCGTTGTGTTGCTAAGGGTCTTGTAGAGTGCTGTCGGGTCCTGGAGTATTCTGTAGGGTTCCAGAGGGGCTTGTAGGGTTCCGTCAAAATCTGTAGGCTTCCCTAGGGGCCCGTAGAGTCCCGTAGATTTCCGTAGGGGCCTGTAGGGTTGTGTAAGTGCCCGCAGGGGTTGGTAGGAGCTTGTAGGGTGCCATATGTTTCCGGAGGGTTGTGTAGGGTTCCGTAGGGGCCGGTGGTGTTCCCTAGGGGCCTGTAGAGTCTCGTACGGTTCCGTAGGGGCCTGTAGTGTTCCCCAGGGGCCTGTAGAGTCTCGTACAGTTCCGTAGGGTCCTGTAGGTTTCCATAAGCGCCCGCAGAGGTTTGAAGGGGCCCGTACTGTTCCGTAAGGATCCATAGGGCTCCGTAGAGCTTCGTAGGTTCCCTAGAGGCCTGTAGAATACCGCAGGAGGTAGTAGTGTTTTGTAGGGGCCCGTAGGGTTCCTTCCATAGGGGCTGGCAGTGTTCCGTAGGGGCCTCTAGGGTTGAGTAAGTGCCCGCAGGAGTCTGTAGGAATCCGTGGGATTGTGTAAGGTTCTGGAGGGTTCTGCAGGGTTCCGTAGGGGCCCGTAGAGTTCCGTAGTGGCTGGTAAAGTTCCCTAGGGCCCTGTACCGTTCCATAACTGCCTGCAAGGGTCTTTAGGCTTCCGTAGGGGCTGGTAGGGTTCCATAAAGTTCCGTGGGTTCCTGCAGAGTTCTGCAAGTGCCCGCAAGGGCCTGTAGGGGCCCACAGTGTTTCTGTCAGGTTCCGTAGAGTTCCGTAGGGGCCATAGGTTTCCGTAGCCGCTGGTAGTATTCCGTAGGGGTCTGTAGGGTTCCGTAGGCACCTGCAGTGTTCTGTAGGAGCCCATAGGGTTTAGTGAGGTTCCGTTGTGTTGCTAAGGGTCTTGTAGAGTGCTGTCGGGTCCTGGAGTATTCTGTAGTGTTCCAGAGGGGCTCGTAGGGTTCCGTCAAAATCTGTAGGCTTCCCTAGGGGCCCGTAGAGTCCCGTAGATTTCCGTAGGGGCCTGTAGGGTTGTGTAAGTGCCCGCAGGGGTTGGTAGGAGCTTGTAGGGTGCCATATGTTTCCGGAGGGTTGTGTAGGGTTCCGTAGGGGCCGGTGGTGTTCCCTAGGGGCCTGTAGAGTCTCGTACGTTTCCGTAGGGGCCTGTAGTGTTCCCCAGGGGCCTGTAGAGTCTCGTACAGTTCCGTAGGGTCCTGTAGGTTTCCATAAGCGCCCGCAGAGGTTTGAAGGGGCCCGTACTGTTCCGTAAGGATCCATAGGGCTCCGTAGAGCTTCGTAGGTTCCCTAGAGGCCTGTAGAATACCGCAGGAGGTAGTAGTGTTTTGTAGGGGCCCGTAGGGTTCCTTCCATAGGGGCTGGCAGTGTTCCGTAGGGGCCTCTAGGGTTGAGTAAGTGCCCGCAGGAGTCTGTAGGAATCCGTGGGATTGTGTAAGGTTCTGGAGGGTTCTGCAGGGTTCCGTAGGGGCCCGTAGAGTTCCGTAGTGGCTGGTAAAGTTCCCTAGGGCCCTGTACCGTTCCATAACTGCCTGCAAGGGTCTTTAGGCTTCCGTAGGGGCTGGTAGGGTTCCATAAAGTTCCGTGGGTTCCTGCAGAGTTCTGCAAGTGCCCGCAAGGGCCTGTAGGGGCCCACAGTGTTTCTGTCAGGTTCCGTAGAGTTCCGTAGGGGCCATAGGTTTCCGTAGCCGCTGGTAGTATTCCGTAGGGGTCTGTAGGGTTCCGTAGGCACCTGCAGTGTTCTGTAGGAGCCCATAGGGTTTAGTGAGGTTCCGTTGTGTTGCTAAGGGTCTTGTAGAGTGCTGTCGGGTCCTGGAGTATTCTGTAGTGTTCCAGAGGGGCTCGTAGGGTTCCGTCAAAATCTGTAGGCTTCCCTAGGGGCCCAGAGAGTCCCGTAGATTTCCGTAGGGGCCTGTAGGGTTGTGTAAGTGCCCGCAGGGGTTGGTAGGAGCTTGTTGGGTGCCATATGTTTCTGGAGGGTTGTGTAGGGTTCCGTAGGGGCCGGTGGTGTTCCCTAGGGGCCTGTAGAGTCTCGTACGGTTCCGTAGGGGCCTGTAGTGTTCCCCAGGGGCCTGTAGAGTCTCGTACAGTTCCGTAGGGTCCTGTAGGTTTCCATAAGCGCCCGCAGAGGTCTGAAGGGGCCCGTACTGTTCCGTAAGGATCCATAGGGCTCCGTAGAGCTTCGTAGGTTCTATAGAGGCCTGTAGAGTACCGCAGGAGCCAGTAGTGTTCTGTAGGGGTCTGTAAGGTTCCTTCCATAGGGGCTGGCAGTGTTCCGTAGGGGCCTCTAGGGTTGAGTAAGTGCCCGCAGGAGTCTGTAGGAATCCGTGGGATTGTGTAAGGTTCTGGAGGGTTCTGCAGGGTTCCGTAGGGGCCCGTAGAGTTCCGTAGTGGCTGGTAAAGTTCCGTAGGGCCCTGTACCGTTCCGTAACTGCCTGCAAGGGTCTTTAGGCTTCCGTAGGGGCTGGTAGGGTTCCATAAAGTTCCGTGGGTTCCTGCAGAGTTCTGCAAGTGCCCGCAAGGGCCTGTAGGGGCCCACAGTGTTTCTGTCAGGTTCCGTAGAGTTCCCTAGGGGCCATAGGTTTCCGTAGCGGCTGGTAGTATTCCGTAGGGGTCTGTAGGGTTCCGTAGGCACCTGCAGTGTTCTGTAGGAGCCCATAGGGTTTTAGTGAGGTTCTGTTGTGTTGCTAAGGGTCTTGTAGAGTGCTGTCGGGTCCTGGAGTATTCTGTAGTGTTCCAGAGGGGCTCGTAGGGTTCCGTCAAAATCTGTAGGCTTCCCTAGGGGCCCGTAGAGTCCCGTAGATTTCCGTAGGGGCCTGTAGGGTTGTGTAAGTGCCCGCAGGGGTTGGTAGGAGCTTGTAGGGTGCCATATGTTTCCGGAGGGTTGTGTAGGGTTCCGTAGGGGCCGGTGGTGTTCCCTAGGGGCCTGTAGAGTCTCGTACGGTTCCGTAGGGGCCTGTAGTGTTCCCCAGGGGCCTGTAGAGTCTCGTACAGTTCCGTAGGGTCCTGTAGGTTTCCATAAGCGCCCGCAGAGGTTTGAAGGGGCCCGTACTGTTCCGTAAGGATCCATAGGGCTCCGTAGAGCTTCGTAGGTTCCCTAGATGCCTGTAGAATACCGCAGGAGGTAGTAGTGTTTTGTAGGGTCCCGTAGGGTTCCTTCCATAGGGGCTGGCAGTGTTCCGTAGGGGCCTCTAGGGTTGAGTAAGTGCCCGCAGGAGTCTGTAGGAATCCGTGGGATTGTGTAAGGTTCTGGAGGGTTCTGCAGGGTTCCGTAGGGGCCCGTAGAGTTCCGTAGTGGCTGGTAAAGTTCCGTAGGGCCCTGTACCGTTCCATAACTGCCTGCAAGGGTCTTTAGGCTTCCGTAGGGGCTGGTAGGGTTCCATAAAGTTCCGTGGGTTCCTGCAGAGTTCTGCAAGTGCCCGCAAGGGCCTATAGGGGCCCACAGTGTTTCTGTCAGGTTCCGTAGAGTTCCGTAGGGGCCATAGGTTTCCATAGCGGCTGGTAGTATTCCGTAGGGGTCTGTAGGGTTCCGTAGGCACCTGCAGTGTTCTGTAGGAGCCCATAGGGTTTTAGTGAGGTTCCGTTGTGTTGCTAAGGGTCTTGTAGAGTGCTGTCGGGTCCTGGAGTATTCTGTAGGGTTCCAGAGGGGCTTGTAGGGTTCCGTCAAAATCTGTAGGCTTCCCTAGGGGCCCGTAGAGTCCCGTAGATTTCCGTAGGGGCCTGTAGGGTTGTGTAAGTGCCCGCAGGGGTTGGTAGGAGCTTGTAGGGTGCCATAAGTTTCCAGAGGGTTGTGTAGGGTTCCGTAGGGGCCGGTGGTGTTCCCCAGGGGCCTGTAGAGTCTCATACAGTTCCGTAGGGTCCTGTAGGTTTCCATAAGCGCCTGCAGAGGTTTGAAGGGGCCCGTACTGTTCCGTAAGGATCCATAGGGCTCCGTAGAGCTTCGTAGGTTCCCTAGATGCCTGTAGAATACCGCAGGAGGTAGTAGTGTTTTGTAGGGTCCCGTAGGGTTCCTTCCATAGGGGCTGGCAGTGTTCCGTAGGGGCCTCTAGGGTTGAGTAAGTGCCCGCAGGAGTCTGTAGGAATCCGTGGGATTGTGTAAGGTTCTGGAGGGTTCTGCAGGGTTCCGTAGGGGCCCGTAGAGTTCCGTAGTGGCTGGTAAAGTTCCGTAGGGCCCTGTACCGTTCCGTAACTGCCTGCAAGGGTCTTTAGGCTTCCGTAGGGGCTGGTAGGGTTCCATAAAGTTCCGTGGGTTCCTGCAGAGTTCTGCAAGTGCCCGCAAGGGCCTGTAGGGGCCCACAGTGTTTCTGTCAGGTTCCGTAGAGTTCCATAGGGGCCATAGGTTTCCGTAGCGGCTGGTAGTATTCCGTAGGGGTCTGTAGGGTTCCGTAGGCACCTGCAGTGTTCTGTAGGAGCCCATAGGGTTTTAGTGAGGTTCCGTTGTGTTGCTAAGGGTCTTGTAGAGTGCTGTCGGGTCCTGGAGTATTCTGTAGGGTTCCAGAGGGGCTTGTAGGGTTCAGTCAAAATCTGTAGGCTTCCCTAGGGTCCCATGGAGTCCCGTAGATTTCCGTAGGGGCCTGTAGGGTTGTGTAAGTGCCCGCAGGGGTTGGTAGGAGCTTGTAGGGTGCCATAAGTTTCCAGAGGGTTGTGTAGGGTTCCGTAGGGGCCTGTGGTGTTCCCTAGGGGCCTGTAGAGTCTCGTACGGTTCCGTAGGGGCCTGTAGGTTTCCATAAGCGCCCGCAGAGGTCTGAAGGGGCCCGTACTGTTCCGTAAGGATCCATAGGGCTCCGTAGAGCTTCGTAGGTTCCCTAGAGGCCTGTAGAGTACTGCAGGAGCCAGTAGTGTTCTGTAGGGGCCCGTAAGGTTCCTTCCATAGGGGCTGGCAGTGTTCCGTAGGGGCCTCTAGGGTTGACTAAGTGCCCGCAGGAGTCTGTAGGAATCCGTGGGATTGTGTAAGGTTCTGGAGGGTTCTGCAGGGTTCCGTAGGGGCCCGTAGAGTTCCGTAGTGGCTGGTAAAGTTCCGTAGGGCCCTGTACCGTTCCATAACTGCCTGCAAGGGTCTTTAGGCTTCCGTAGGGGCTGGTAGGGTTCCATAAAGTTCCGTGGGTTCCTGCAGAGTTCTGCAAGTGCCCGCAAGGGCCTGTAGGGGCCCACAGTGTTTCTGTCAGGTTCCGTAGAGTTCCATAGGGGCCATAGGTTTCCGTAGTGGCTGGTAGTATTCCGTAGGGGTCTGTAGGGTTCCGTTGGCACCTGCAGTGTTCTGTAGGAGCCCATAGGGTTTTAGTGAGGTTCCGTTGTGTTGCTAAGGGTCTTGTAGAGTGCTGTCGGGTCCTGGAGTATTCTGTAGGGTTCAGTCAAAATCTGTAGGCTTCCCTAGGGTCCCATGGCGTCCCGTAGATTTCCGTAGGGGCCTGTAGGGTTGTGTAAGTGCCCGCAGGGGTTGGTAGGAGCTTGTAGGGTGCCATAAGTTTCCAGAGGGTTGTGTAGGGTTCCGTAGGGGCCTGTGGTGTTCCCTAGGGGCCTGTAGAGTCTCGTACGGTTCCGTAGGGGCCTGTAGGTTTCCATAAGCGCCCGCAGAGGTTTGAAGGGGCCCGTACTGTTCCGTAAGGATCCATAGGGCTCCGTAGAGCTTCGTAGGTTCCCTAGAGGCCTGTAGAGTACCGCAGGAGCCAGTAGTGTTCTGTAGGGGCCCGTAGGGTTCCTTCCATAGGGGCTGGCAGTGTTCCGTAGGGGCCTCTAGGGTTGAGTAAGTGCCCGCAGGAGTCTGTAGGAATCCGTGGGATTGTGTAAGGTTCTGGAGGGTTCTGCAGGGTTCCGTAGGGGCCCGTAGAGTTCCGTAGTGGCTGGTAAAGTTCCGTAGGGCCCTGCACCGTTCCGTAACTGCCTGCAAGGGTCTTTAGGCTTCCGTAGGGGCTGGTAGGGTTCCATAAAGTTCCGTGGGTTCCTGCAGAGTTCTGCAAGTGCCCGCAAGGGCCTGTAGGGGCCCACAGTGTTTCTGTCAGGTTCCGTAGAGTTCCATAGGGGCCATAGGTTTCCGTAGTGGCTGGTAGTATTCCGTAGGGGTCTGTAGGGTTCCGTAGGCACCTGCAGTGTTCTGTAGGAGCCCATAGGGTTTTAATGAGGTTCCGTTGTGTTGCTAAGGGTCTTGTAGAGTGCTGTCGGGTCCTGGAGTATTCTGTAGGGTTCCAGAGGGGCTTGTAGGGTTCCGTCAAAATCTGTAGGCTTCCCTAGGGGCCCGTAGAGTCCCGTAGATTTCCGTAGATTTCCGTAGGGGCCTGTAGGGTTGTGTAAGTGCCCGCAGGGGTTGGTAGGAGCTTGTAGGGTGCCATATGTTTCCGGAGGGTTGTGTAGGGTTCCGTAGGGGCCTGTGGTGTTCCCTAGGGGCCTGTAGAGTCTCGTACAGTTCCGTAGGGTCCTGTAGGTTTCCATAAGCGCCCGCAGAGGTCTGAAGGGGCCCGTACTGTTCCGTAAGGATCCATAGGGCTCCGTAGAGCTTCGTAGGTTCCCTAGAGGCCTGTAGAGTACCGCAGGAGCCAGTAGTGTTCTGTAGGGGCCCGTAGGGTTCCTTCCATAGGGGCTGGCAGTGTTCCGTAGGGGCCTCTAGGGTTGAGTAAGTACCTGCAGGAGTCTGTAGGAATCCGTGGGATTGTGTAAGGTTCTGGAGGGTTCTACAGGATTCCGTAGGGGCCCGTAGAGTTCCGTAGTGGCTGGTAAAGTTCCGTAGGGCCCTGTACCGTTCCGTAACTGCCTGCAAGGGTCTTTAGGCTTCCGTAGGGGCTGGTAGGGTTCCATAAAGTTCCGTGGGTTCCTGCAGAGTTCTGCAAGTGCCCGCAAGGGCCTGTAGGGGCCCACAGTGTTTCTGTCAGGTTCCGTAGAGTTCCGTAGGGGCCATAGGTTTCCATAGTGGCTGGTAGTATTCCGTAGGGGTCTGTAGGGTTCCGTAGGCACCTGCAGTGTTCTGTAGGAGCCCATAGGGTTTTAGTGAGGTTCCGTTGTGTTGCTAAGGGTCTTGTAGAGTGCTGTCGGGTCCTGGAGTATTCTGTAGGGTTCCAGAGGGGCTCGTAGGGTTCCGTCAAAATCTGTAGGCTTCCCTAGGGGCCCGTAGAGTCCCGTAGATTTCCGTAGGGGCCTGTAGGGTTGTGTAAGTGCCCGCAGGGGTTGGTAGGAGCTTGTAGGGTGCCATAAGTTTCCAGAGGGTTGTGTAGGGTTCCGTAGGGGCCGGTGGTGTTCCCTAGGGGCCTGTAGAGTCTCGTACGGTTCCGTAGGGGCCTGTAGGTTTCCACAAGCGCCCGCAGAGGTCTGAAGGGGCCCGTACTGTTCCGTAAGGATCCATAGGGCTCCGTAGAGCTTCGTAGGTTCCCTAGAGGCCTGTAGAGTACCGCAGGAGCCAGTAGTGTTCTGTAGGGGCCCGTAGGGTTCCTTCCATAGGGGCTGGCAGTGTTCTGTAGGGGCCTCTAGGGTTGAGTAAGTACCTGCAGGAGTCTGTAGGAATCCGTGGGATTGTGTAAGGTTCTGGAGGGTTCTGCAGGGTTCCGTAGGGGCCCGTAGAGTTCCGTAGTGGCTGGTAAAGTTCCGTAGGGCCCTGTACCGTTCCATAACTGCCTGCAAGGGTCTTTAGGCTTCCGTAGGGGCTGGTAGGGTTCCATAAAGTTCCGTGGGTTCCTGCAGAGTTCTGCAAGTGCCCGCAAGGGCCTGTAGGGGCCCACAGTGTTTCTGTCAGGTTCCGTAGAGTTCCGTAGGGGCCATAGGTTTCCATAGCGGCTGGTAGTATTCCGTAGGGGTCTGTAGGGTTCCGTAGGCACCTGCAGTGTTCTGTAGGAGCCCATAGGGTTTTAGTGAGGTTCCGTTGTGTTGCTAAGGGTCTTGTAGAGTGCTGTCGGGTCCTGGAGTATTCTGTAGGGTTCCAGAGGGGCTTGTAGGGTTCCGTCAAAATCTGTAGGCTTCCCTAGGGGCCCGTAGAGTCCCGTAGATTTCCGTAGGGGCCTGTAGGGTTGTGTAAGTGCCCGCAGGGGTTGGTAGGAGCTTGTAGGGTGCCATAAGTTTCCAGAGGGTTGTGTAGGGTTCCGTAGGGGCCGGTGGTGTTCCCTAGGGGCCTGTAGAGTCTCGTACGGTTCCGTAGGGGCCTGTAGTGTTCCCCAGGGGCCTGTAGAGTCTCGTACAGTTCCGTAGGGGCCTGTAGGTTTCCATAAGCGCCCGCAGAGGTTTGAAGGGGCCCGTACTGTTCCGTAAGGATCCATAGGGCTCCGTAGAGCTTCGTAGGTTCCCTAGAGGCCTGTAGAGTACCGCAGGAGCCAGTAGTGTTCTGTAGGGGCCCGTAGGGTTCCTTCCATAGGGGCTGGCAGTGTTCCGTAGGGGCCTCTAGGGTTGAGTAAGTGCCCGCAGGAGTCTGTAGGAATCCGTGGGATTGTGTAAGGTTCTGGAGGGTTCTGCAGGGTTCCGTAGGGGCCCGTAGAGTTCCGTAGTGGCTGGTAAAGTTCCGTAGGGCCCTGCACCGTTCCGTAACTGCCTGCAAGGGTCTTTAGGCTTCCGTAGGGGCTGGTAGGGTTCCATAAAGTTCCGTGGGTTCCTGCAGAGTTCTGCAAGTGCCCGCAAGGGCCTGTAGGGGCCCACAGTGTTTCTGTCAGGTTCCGTAGAGTTCCATAGGGGCCATAGGTTTCCGTAGTGGCTGGTAGTATTCCGTAGGGGTCTGTAGGGTTCCGTAGGCACCTGCAGTGTTCTGTAGGAGCCCATAGGGTTTTAATGAGGTTCCGTTGTGTTGCTAAGGGTCTTGTAGAGTGCTGTCGGGTCCTGGAGTATTCTGTAGGGTTCCAGAGGGGCTTGTAGGGTTCCGTCAAAATCTGTAGGCTTCCCTAGGGGCCCGTAGAGTCCCGTAGATTTCCGTAGATTTCCGTAGGGGCCTGTAGGGTTGTGTAAGTGCCCGCAGGGGTTGGTAGGAGCTTGTAGGGTGCCATATGTTTCCGGAGGGTTGTGTAGGGTTCCGTAGGGGCCTGTGGTGTTCCCTAGGGGCCTGTAGAGTCTCGTACAGTTCCGTAGGGTCCTGTAGGTTTCCATAAGCGCCCGCAGAGGTCTGAAGGGGCCCGTACTGTTCCGTAAGGATCCATAGGGCTCCGTAGAGCTTCGTAGGTTCCCTAGAGGCCTGTAGAGTACCGCAGGAGCCAGTAGTGTTCTGTAGGGGCCCGTAGGGTTCCTTCCATAGGGGCTGGCAGTGTTCCGTAGGGGCCTCTAGGGTTGAGTAAGTACCTGCAGGAGTCTGTAGGAATCCGTGGGATTGTGTAAGGTTCTGGAGGGTTCTACAGGATTCCGTAGGGGCCCGTAGAGTTCCGTAGTGGCTGGTAAAGTTCCGTAGGGCCCTGTACCGTTCCGTAACTGCCTGCAAGGGTCTTTAGGCTTCCGTAGGGGCTGGTAGGGTTCCATAAAGTTCCGTGGGTTCCTGCAGAGTTCTGCAAGTGCCCGCAAGGGCCTGTAGGGGCCCACAGTGTTTCTGTCAGGTTCCGTAGAGTTCCGTAGGGGCCATAGGTTTCCATAGTGGCTGGTAGTATTCCGTAGGGGTCTGTAGGGTTCCGTAGGCACCTGCAGTGTTCTGTAGGAGCCCATAGGGTTTTAGTGAGGTTCCGTTGTGTTGCTAAGGGTCTTGTAGAGTGCTGTCGGGTCCTGGAGTATTCTGTAGGGTTCCAGAGGGGCTCGTAGGGTTCCGTCAAAATCTGTAGGCTTCCCTAGGGGCCCGTAGAGTCCCGTAGATTTCCGTAGGGGCCTGTAGGGTTGTGTAAGTGCCCGCAGGGGTTGGTAGGAGCTTGTAGGGTGCCATAAGTTTCCAGAGGGTTGTGTAGGGTTCCGTAGGGGCCGGTGGTGTTCCCTAGGGGCCTGTAGAGTCTCGTACGGTTCCGTAGGGGCCTGTAGGTTTCCACAAGCGCCCGCAGAGGTCTGAAGGGGCCCGTACTGTTCCGTAAGGATCCATAGGGCTCCGTAGAGCTTCGTAGGTTCCCTAGAGGCCTGTAGAGTACCGCAGGAGCCAGTAGTGTTCTGTAGGGGCCCGTAGGGTTCCTTCCATAGGGGCTGGCAGTGTTCTGTAGGGGCCTCTAGGGTTGAGTAAGTACCTGCAGGAGTCTGTAGGAATCCGTGGGATTGTGTAAGGTTCTGGAGGGTTCTGCAGGGTTCCGTAGGGGCCCGTAGAGTTCCGTAGTGGCTGGTAAAGTTCCGTAGGGCCCTGTACCGTTCCATAACTGCCTGCAAGGGTCTTTAGGCTTCCGTAGGGGCTGGTAGGGTTCCATAAAGTTCCGTGGGTTCCTGCAGAGTTCTGCAAGTGCCCGCAAGGGCCTGTAGGGGCCCACAGTGTTTCTGTCAGGTTCCGTAGAGTTCCGTAGGGGCCATAGGTTTCCATAGCGGCTGGTAGTATTCCGTAGGGGTCTGTAGGGTTCCGTAGGCACCTGCAGTGTTCTGTAGGAGCCCATAGGGTTTTAGTGAGGTTCCGTTGTGTTGCTAAGGGTCTTGTAGAGTGCTGTCGGGTCCTGGAGTATTCTGTAGGGTTCCAGAGGGGCTTGTAGGGTTCCGTCAAAATCTGTAGGCTTCCCTAGGGGCCCGTAGAGTCCCGTAGATTTCCGTAGGGGCCTGTAGGGTTGTGTAAGTGCCCGCAGGGGTTGGTAGGAGCTTGTAGGGTGCCATATGTTTCCAGAGGGTTGTGTAGGGTTCCGTAGAGGCCTGTGGTGTTCCCTAGGGGCCTGTAGAGTCTCGTACGGTTCCGTAGGGGCCTGTAGTGTTCCCCAGGGGCCTGTAGAGTCTCGTACAGTTCCGTAGGGTCCTGTAGGTTTCCATAAGCGCCCGCAGAGGTCTGAAGGGGCCCGTACTGTTCCGTAAGGATCCATAGGGCTCCGTAGAGCTTCGTAGGTTCCCTAGAGGCCTGTAGAGTACCGCAGGAGCCAGTAGTGTTCTGTAGGGGTCTGTAAGGTTCCTTCCATAGGGGCTGGCAGTGTTCCGTAGGGGCCTCTAGGGTTGAGTAAGTGCCCGCAGGAGTCTGTAGGAATCCGTGGGATTGTGTAAGGTTCTGGAGGGTTCTGCAGGGTTCCGTAGGGGCCCGTAGAGTTCCGTAGTGGAAGGTAAAGTTCCGTAGGGCCCTGTGGGGTTCTGTATGGACCTGTAGGGTTCTGTAGGGGTCTTTAGGGTTCCGTAGGCACCTGCAGTGTTCTGTAGGAGCCCATAGGGTTTTAGTGAGGTTCCGTTGTGTTGCTAAGGTTCTTGTAGAGTGCTGTCGGGTCCTGGAGTATTCTATAGGGTTCCAGAGGGGCTCGTAGGGTTCCGTCAAAATCTGTAGGCTTCCCTAGGGGCCCGTAGATTTCCGTAGATTTCCGTAGGGGCCTGTAGGGTTGTGTAAGTGCCCGCAGGGGTTGGTAGGAGCTTGTAGGGTGCCATAAGTTTCCCGAGGGTTGTGTAGGGTTCCGTAGGGGCCTGTGGTGTTCCCTAAGGGCCTGTGGAGTCTCGTACAGTTCCGTAGGGTCCTGTAGGTTTCCATAAGCGCCTGCAGAGGTTTGAAGGGGCCCGTACTGTTCCGTAAGGATCCATATGGCTCCGTAGAGCTTCGTAGGTTCCCTAGAGGCCTGTAGAGTACCGCAGGAGCCAGTAGTGTTCTGTAGGGGCCCGTAGGGTTCCTTCCATAGGGGCTGGCAGTGTTCCGTAGGGGCCTCTAGGGTTGAGTAAGTGCCCGCAGGAGTCTGTAGGAATCCGTGGGATTGTGTAAGGTTCTGGAGGGTTCTGCAGGGTTCCGTAGGGGCCCGTAGAGTTCCGTAGTGGCTGGTAAAGTTCCGTAGGGCCCTGTACCGTTCCATAACTGCCTGCAAGGGTCTTTAGGCTTCCGTAGGGGCTGGTAGGGTTCCATAAAGTTCCGTGGGTTCCTGCAGAGTTCTGCAAGTGCCCGCAAGGGCCTGTAGGGGCCCACAGTGTTTCTGTCAGGTTCCGTAGAGTTCCGTAGGGGCCATAGGTTTCCATAGCGGCTGGTAGTATTCCGTAGGGGTCTGTAGGGTTCCGTAGGCACCTGCAGTGTTCTGTAGGAGCCCATAGGGTTTTAGTGAGGTTCCGTTGTGTTGCTAAGGTTCTTGTAGAGTGCTGTCGGGTCCTGGAGTATTCTGTAGGGTTCCAGAGGGGCTCGTAGGGTTCCGTCAAAATCTGTAGGCTTCCCTAGGGGCCCGTAGAGTCCCGTAGATTTCCGTAGGGGCCTGTAGGGTTGTGTAAGTGCCCGCAGGAGTCTGTAGGAATCCGTGGGATTGTGTAAGGTTCTGGAGGGTTGTGTAGGGTTCCGTAGGGGCCCGTAGAGTTCCGTAGTGGCTGGTAAAGTTCCGTAGGGCCCTGTACCGTTCCATAACTGCCTGCAAGGGTCTTTAGGCTTCCGTAGGGGCTGGTAGGGTTCCATAAAGTTCCGTGGGTTCCTGCAGAGTTCTGCAAGTGCCCGCAAGGGCCTGTAGGGGCCCACAGTGTTTCTGTCAGGTTCCGTAGAGTTCCGTAGGGGCCATAGGTTTCCATAGCGGCTGGTAGTATTCCGTAGGGGTCTGTAGGGTTCCGTAGGCACCTGCAGTGTTCTGTAGGAGCCCATAGGGTTTTAGTGAGGTTCCGTTGTGTTGCTAAGGGTCTTGTAGAGTGCTGTCGGGTCCTGGAGTATTCTGTAGGGTTCCAGAGGGGCTTGTAGGGTTCCGTCAAAATCTGTAGGCTTCCCTAGGGGCCCGTAGAGTCCCGTAGATTTCCGTAGATTTCCGTAGGGGCCTGTAGGGTTGTGTAAGTGCCCGCAGGGGTTGGTAGGAGCTTGTAGGGTGCCATAAGTTTCCAGAGGGTTGTGTAGGGTTCCGTAGGGGCCTGTGGTGTTCCCTAGGGGCCTGTAGAGTCTCGTACAGTTCCGTAGGGTCCTGTAGGTTTCCATAAGCGCCTGCAGAGGTTTGAAGGGGCCCGTACTGTTCCGTAAGGATCCATAGGGCTCCGTAGAGCTTCGTAGGTTCCCTAGAGGCCTGTAGAGTACCGCAGGAGCCAGTAGTGTTCTGTAGGGGTCTGTAAGGTTCCTTCCATAGGGGCTGGCAGTGTTCCGTAGGGGCCTCTAGGGTTGAGTAAGTGCCCGCAGGAGTCTGTAGGAATCCGTGGGATTGTGTAAGGTTCTGGAGGGTTCTGCAGGGTTCCGTAGGGGCCCGTAGAGTTCCGTAGTGGCTGGTAAAGTTCCGTAGGGCCCTGTACCGTTCCATAACTGCCTGCAAGGGTCTTTAGGCTTCCGTAGGGGCTGGTAGGGTTCCATAAAGTTCCGTGGGTTCCTGCAGAGTTCTGCAAGTGCCCGCAAGGGCCTGTAGGGGCCCACAGTGTTTCTGTCAGGTTCCGTAGAGTTCCGTAGGGGCCATAGGTTTCCATAGCGGCTGGTAGTATTCCGTAGGGGTCTGTAGGGTTCCGTAGGCACCTGCAGTGTTCTGTAGGAGCCCATAGGGTTTTAGTGAGGTTCCGTTGTGTTGCTAAGGGTCTTGTAGAGTGCTGTCGGGTCCTGGAGTATTCTGTAGGGTTCCAGAGGGGCTCGTAGGGTTCCGTCAAAATCTGTAGGCTTCCCTAGGGGCCCGTAGAGTCCCGTAGATTTCCGTAGGGGCCTGTAGGGTTGTGTAAGTGCCCGCAGGGGTTGGTAGGAGCTTGTAGGGTTCCATAAGTTTCTAGAGGGTTGTGTAGGGCTCCGTAGGGGCCGGTGGTGTTCCCTAGGGGCCTGTAGAGTCTCGTACAGTTCCGTAGGGTCCTGTAGGTTTCCATAAGCGCCCGCAGAGGTCTGAAGGGGCCCGTACTGTTCCGTAAGGATCCATAGGGCTCCGTAGAGCTTCGTAGGTTCTCTAGAGGCCTGTAGAGTACCGCAGGAGCCAGTAGTGTTCTGTAGGGGTCTGTAAGGTTCCTTCCATAGGGGCTGGCAGTGTTCCGTAGGGGCCTCTAGGGTTGAGTAAGTGCCCGCAGGAGTCTGTAGGAATCCGTGGGATTGTGTAAGGTTCTGGAGGGTTCTGCAGGGTTCCGTAGGGGCCCGTAGAGTTCCGTAGTGGCTGGTAAAGTTCCGTAGGGCCCTGTACCGTTCCATAACTGCCTGCAAGGGTCTTTAGGCTTCCGTAGGGGCTGGTAGGGTTCCATAAAGTTCCGTGGGTTCCTGCAGAGTTCTGCAAGTGCCCGCAAGGGCCTGTAGGGGCCCACAGTGTTTCTGTCAGGTTCCGTAGAGTTCCGTAGGGGCCATAGGTTTCCGTAGTGGCTGGTAGTATTCTGTAGGGGTCTGTAGGGTTCCGTAGGCACCTGCAGTGTTCTGTAGGAGCCCATAGGGTTTTAGTGAGGTTCCGTTGTGTTGCTAAGGGTCTTGTAGAGTGCTGTCGGGTCCTGGAGTATTCTGTAGGGTTCCAGAGGGGCTCGTAGGGTTCCGTCAAAATCTGTAGGCTTCCCTAGGGGCCCGTAGAGTCCCGTAGATTTCCGTAGGGGCCTGTAGGGTTGTGTAAGTGCCCGCAGGGGTTGGTAGGAGCTTGTAGGGTGCCATAAGTTTCCAGAGGGTTGTGTAGGGTTCCGTAGGGGCCTGTGGTGTTCCCCAGGGGCCTGTAGAGTCTCATACAGTTCCGTAGGGGCCTGTAGGTTTCCATAAGCGCCCGCAGAGGTTTGAAGGGGCCCGTACTGTTCCGTAAGGATCCATAGGGCTCCGTAGAGCTTCGTAGGTTCCCTAGAGGCCTGTAGAATACCGCAGGAGGTAGTAGTGTTTTGTAGGGGCCCGTAGGGTTCCTTCCATAGGGGCTGGCAGTGTTCCGTAGGGGCCTCTAGGGTTGAGTAAGTGCCCGCAGGAGTCTGTAGGAATCCGTGGGATTGTGTAAGGTTCTGGAGGGTTCTGCAGGGTTCCGTAGGGGCCCGTAGAGTTCCGTAGTGGCTGGTAAAGTTCCCTAGGGCCCTGTACCGTTCCATAACTGCCTGCAAGGATCTTTAGGCTTCCGTAGGGGCTGGTAGGGTTCCATAAAGTTCCGTGGGTTCCTGCAGAGTTCTGCAAGTGCCCGCAAGGGCCTGTAGGGGCCCACAGTGTTTCTGTCAGGTTCCGTAGAGTTCCGTAGGGGCCATAGGTTTCCGTAGCCGCTGGTAGTATTCCGTAGGGGTCTGTAGGGTTCCGTAGGCACCTGCAGTGTTCTGTAGGAGCCCATAGGGTTTTAGTGAGGTTCTGTTGTGTTGCTAAGGGTCTTGTAGAGTGCTGTCGGGTCCTGGAGTATTCTGTAGTGTTCCAGAGGGGCTCGTAGGGTTCCGTCAAAATCTGTAGGCTTCCCTAGGGGCCCGTAGAGTCCCGTAGATTTCCGTAGGGGCCTGTAGGGTTGTGTAAGTGCCCGCAGGGGTTGGTAGGAGCTTGTAGGGTGCCATATGTTTCCGGAGGGTTGTGTAGGGTTCCGTAGGGGCCGGTGGTGTTCCCTAGGGGCCTGTAGAGTCTCGTACGGTTCCGTAGGGGCCTGTAGTGTTCCCCAGGGGCCTGTAGAGTCTCGTACAGTTCCGTAGGGTCCTGTAGGTTTCCATAAGCGCCCGCAGAGGTTTGAAGGGGCCCGTACTGTTCCGTAAGGATCCATAGGGCTCCGTAGAGCTTCGTAGGTTCCCTAGATGCCTGTAGAATACCGCAGGAGGTAGTAGTGTTTTGTAGGGTCCCGTAGGGTTCCTTCCATAGGGGCTGGCAGTGTTCCGTAGGGGCCTCTAGGGTTGAGTAAGTGCCCGCAGGAGTCTGTAGGAATCCGTGGGATTGTGTAAGGTTCTGGAGGGTTCTGCAGGGTTCCGTAGGGGCCCGTAGAGTTCCGTAGTGGCTGGTAAAGTTCCGTAGGGCCCTGTACCGTTCCGTAACTGCCTGCAAGGGTCTTTAGGCTTCCGTAGGGGCTGGTAGGGTTCCATAAAGTTCCGTGGGTTCCTGCAGAGTTCTGCAAGTGCCCGCAAGGGCCTGTAGGGGCCCACAGTGTTTCTGTCAGGTTCCGTAGAGTTCCATAGGGGCCATAGGTTTCCGTAGCGGCTGGTAGTATTCCGTAGGGGTCTGTAGGGTTCCGTAGGCACCTGCAGTGTTCTGTAGGAGCCCATAGGGTTTAGTGAGGTTCCGTTGTGTTGCTAAGGGTCTTGTAGAGTGCTGTCGGGTCCTGGAGTATTCTGTAGTGTTCCAGAGGGGCTCGTAGGGTTCCGTCAAAATCTGTAGGCTTCCCTAGGGGCCCGTAGAGTCCCGTAGATTTCCGTAGGGGCCTGTAGGGTTGTGTAAGTGCCCGCAGGGGTTGGTAGGAGCTTGTAGGGTGCCATATGTTTCCGGAGGGTTGTGTAGGGTTCCGTAGGGGCCGGTGGTGTTCCCTAGGGGCCTGTAGAGTCTCGTACAGTTCCGTAGGGTCCTGTAGGTTTCCATAAGCGCCCGCAGAGGTCTGAAGGGGCCCGTACTGTTCCGTAAGGATCCATAGGGCTCCGTAGAGCTTCGTAGGTTCTCTAGAGGCCTGTAGAGTACCGCAGGAGGTAGTAGTGTTTTGTAGGGTCCCGTAGGGTTCCTTCCATAGGGGCTGGCAGTGTTCCGTAGGGGCCTCTAGGGTTGAGTAAGTGCCCGCAGGAGTCTGTAGGAATCCGTGGGATTGTGTAAGGTTCTGGAGGGTTCTGCAGGGTTCCGTAGGGGCCCGTAGAGTTCCGTAGTGGCTGGTAAAGTTCCGTAGGGCCCTGTACTGTTCCATAACTGCCTGCAAGGGTCTTTAGGCTTCCATAGGGGCTGGTAGGGTTCCATAAAGTTCCGTGGGTTCCTGCAGAGTTCTGCAAGTGCCCGCAAGGGCCTGTAGGGGCCCACAGTGTTTCTGTCAGGTTCCGTATAGTTCCGTAGGGGCCATAGGTTTCCATAGCGGCTGGTAGTATTCCGTAGGGGTCTGTAGGGTTCCGTAGGCACCTGCAGTGTTCTGTAGGAGCCCATAGGGTTTTAGTGAGGTTCCGTTGTGTTGCTAAGGGTCTTGTAGAGTGCTGTCGGGTCCTGGAGTATTCTGTAGGGTTCCAGAGGGGCTTGTAGGGTTCCGTCAAAATCTGTAGGGTTCCCTAGGGGCCCGTAGAGTCCCGTAGATTTCCGTAGGGGCCTGTAGGGTTGTGTAAGTGCCCGCAGGGGTTGGTAGGAGCTTGTAGGGTGCCATATGTTTCCGGAGGGTTGTGTAGGGTTCCGTAGGGGCCTGTGGTGTTCCCTAGGGGCCTGTAGAGTCTCATACGGTTCCGTAGGGGTCTGTAGTGTTCCCCAGGGGCCTGTAGAGTCTCGTACAGTTCCGTAGGGTCCTGTAGGTTTCCATAAGCGCCCGCAGAGGTTTGAAGGGGCCCGTACTGTTCCGTAAGGATCCATAGGGCTCCGTAGAGCTTCGTAGGTTCCCTAGAGGCCTGTAGAATACCGCAGGAGGTAGTAGTGTTTTGTAGGGTCCCGTAGGGTTCCTTCCATAGGGGCTGGCAGTGTTCCGTAGGGGCCTCTAGGGTTGAGTAAGTGCCCGCAGGAGTCTGTAGGAATCCGTGGGATTGTGTAAGGTTCTGGAGGGTTCTGCAGGGTTCCCTAGGGGCCCGTAGAGTTCCGTAGTGGCTGGTAAAGTTCCGTAGGGCCCTGTACCGTTCCGTAACTGCCTGCAAGGGTCTTTAGGCTTCCGTAGGGGCTGGTAGGGTTCCATAAAGTTCCGTGGGTTCCTGCAGAGTTCTGCAAGTGCCCGCAAGGGCCTGTAGGGGCCCACAGTGTTTCTGTCAGGTTCCGTAGAGTTCCGTAGGGGCCATAGGTTTCCGTAGTGGCTGGTAGTATTCCGTAGGGGTCTGTAGGGTTCCGTAGGCACCTGCAGTGTTCTGTAGGAGCCCATAGGGTTTTAGTGAGGTTCCGTTGTGTTGCTAAGGGTCTTGTAGAGTGCTGTCGGGTCCTGGAGTATTCTGTAGGGTTCCAGAGGGGCTCGTAGGGTTCCGTCAAAATCTGTAGGCTTCCCTAGGGGCCCGTAGAGTCCCGTAGATTTCCGTAGGGGCCTGTAGGGTTGTGTAAGTGCCCGCAGGGGTTGGTAGGAGCTTGTAGGGTTCCATAAGTTTCCAGAGGGTTGTGTAGGGCTCCGTAGGGGCCGGTGGTGTTCCCTAAGGGCCTGTAGAGTCTCGTACAGTTCCGTAGGGTCCTGTAGGTTTCCATAAGCGCCCGCAGAGGTCTGAAGGGGCCCGTACTGTTCCGTAAGGATCCATAGGGCTCCGTAGAGCTTCGTAGGTTCCCTAGAGGCCTGTAGAATACCGCAGGAGGTAGTAGTGTTTTGTAGGGTCCCGTAGGGTTCCTTCCATAGGGGCTGGCAGTGTTCCGTAGGGGCCTCTAGGGTTGAGTAAGTGCCCGCAGGAGTCTGTAGGAATCCGTGGGATTGTGTAAGGTTCTGGAGGGTTCTGCAGGGTTCCGTAGGGGCCCGTAGAGTTCCGTAGTGGCTGGTAAAGTTCCGTAGGGCCCTGTACTGTTCCATAACTGCCTGCAAGGGTCTTTAGGCTTCCATAGGGGCTGGTAGGGTTCCATAAAGTTCCGTGGGTTCCTGCAGAGTTCTGCAAGTGCCCGCAAGGGCCTGTAGGGGCCCACAGTGTTTCTGTCAGGTTCCGTAGAGTTCCGTAGGGGCCATAGGTTTCCATAGCGGCTGGTAGTATTCCGTAGGGGTCTGTAGGGTTCCGTAGGCACCTGCAGTGTTCTGTAGGAGCCCATAGGGTTTTAGTGAGGTTCCGTTGTGTTGCTAAGGGTCTTGTAGAGTGCTGTCGGGTCCTGGAGTATTCTGTAGGGTTCCAGAGGGGCTTGTAGGGTTCCGTCAAAATCTGTAGGGTTCCCTAGGGGCCCGTAGAGTCCCGTAGATTTCCGTAGGGGCCTGTAGGGTTGTGTAAGTGCCCGCAGGGGTTGGTAGGAGCTTGTAGGGTGCCATATGTTTCCGGAGGGTTGTGTAGGGTTCCGTAGGGGCCGGTGGTGTTCCCTAGGGGCCTGTAGAGTCTCGTACGGTTCCGTAGGGGTCTGTAGTGTTCCCCAGGGGCCTGTAGAGTCTCGTACAGTTCCGTAGGGTCCTGTAGGTTTCCATAAGCGCCCGCAGAGGTTTGAAGGGGCCCGTACTGTTCCGTAAGGATCCATAGGGCTCCGTAGAGCTTCGTAGGTTCCCTAGAGGCCTGTAGAATACCGCAGGAGGTAGTAGTGTTTTGTAGGGTCCCGTAGGGTTCCTTCCATAGGGGCTGGCAGTGTTCCGTAGGGGCCTCTAGGGTTGAGTAAGTGCCCGCAGGAGTCTGTAGGAATCCGTGGGATTGTGTAAGGTTCTGGAGGGTTCTGCAGGGTTCCGTAGGGGCCCGTAGAGTTCCGTAGTGGCTGGTAAAGTTCCGTAGGGCCCTGTACCGTTCCATAACTGCCTGCAAGGGTCTTTAGGCTTCCGTAGGGGCTGGTAGGGTTCCATAAAGTTCCGTGGGTTCCTGCAGAGTTCTGCAAGTGCCCGCAAGGGCCTGTAGGGGCCCACAGTGTTTCTGTCAGGTTCCGTAGAGTTCCATAGGGGCCATAGGTTTCCGTAGTGGCTGGTAGTATTCCGTAGGGGTCTGTAGGGTTCCGTAGGCACCTGCAGTGTTCTGTAGGAGCCCATAGGGTTTTAGTGAGGTTCCGTTGTGTTGCTAAGGGTCTTGTAGAGTGCTGTCGGGTCCTGGAGTATTCTGTAGGGTTCCAGAGGGGCTCGTAGGGTTCCGTCAAAATCTGTAGGCTTCCCTAGGGGCCCGTAGAGTCCCGTAGATTTCCGTAGGGGCCTGTAGGGTTGTGTAAGTGCCCGCAGGGGTTGGTAGGAGCTTGTAGGGTTCCATAAGTTTCCAGAGGGTTGTGTAGGGCTCCGTAGGGGCCGGTGGTGTTCCCTAAGGGCCTGTAGAGTCTCGTACAGTTCCGTAGGGTCCTGTAGGTTTCCATAAGCGCCCGCAGAGTTTTGAAGGGGCCCGTACTGTTCCGTAAGGATCCATAGGGCTCCGTAGAGCTTCGTAGGTTCCCTAGAGGCCTGTAGAATACCGCAGGAGGTAGTAGTGTTTTGTAGGGTCCCGTAGGGTTCCTTCCATAGGGGCTGGCAGTGTTCCGTAGGGGCCTCTAGGGTTGAGTAAGTGCCCGCAGGAGTCTGTAGGAATCCGTGGGATTGTGTAAGGTTCTGGAGGGTTCTGCAGGGTTCCGTAGGGGCCCGTAGAGTTCCGTAGTGGCTGGTAAAGTTCCCTAGGGCCCTGTACCGTTCCGTAACTGCCTGCAAGGGTCTTTAGGCTTCCGTAGGGGCTGGTAGGGTTCCATAAAGTTCCGTGGGTTCCTGCAGAGTTCTGCAAGTGCCCGCAAGGGCCTGTAGGGGCCCACAGTGTTTCTGTCAGGTTCCGTAGAGTTCCCTAGGGGCCATAGGTTTCCGTAGCGGCTGGTAGTATTCCGTAGGGGTCTGTAGGGTTCCGTAGGCACCTGCAGTGTTCTGTAGGAGCCCATAGGGTTTTAGTGAGGTTCCGTTCTGTTGCTAAGGGTCTTGTAGAGTGCTGTCGGGTCCTGGAGTATTCTGTAGGGTTCCAGAGGGGCTTGTAGGGTTCCGTCAAAATCTGTAGGCTTCCCTAGGAGCCCGTAGAGTCCCGTAGATTTCTGTAGGGGCCTGTAGGGTTGTGTAAGTGCCCGCAGGGGTTGGTAGGAGCTTGTAGGGTGCCATATGTTTCCGGAGGGTTGTGTAGGGTTCCGTAGGGGCCGGTGGTGTTCCCTAGGGGCCTGTAGAGTCTCGTACGGTTCCGTAGGGGCCTGTAGTGTTCCCCATGGGCCTGTAGAGTCTCGTACAGTTCCGTAGGGTCCTGTAGGTTTCCATAAGCGCCCGCAGAGGTTTGAAGGGGCCCGTACTGTTCCGTAAGGATCCATAGGGCTCCGTAGAGCTTCGTAGGTTCCCTAGAGGCCTGTAGAATACCACAGGAGGTAGTAGTGTTTTGTAGGGTCCCGTAGGGTTCCTTCCATAGGGGCTGGCAGTGTTCCGTAGGGGCCTCTAGGGTTGAGTAAGTGCCCGCAGGAGTCTGTAGGAATCCGTGGGATTGTGTAAGGTTCTGGAGGGTTCTGCAGGGTTCCGTAGGGGCCCGTAGAGTTCCGTAGTGGCTGGTAAAGTTCCCTAGGGCCCTGTACCGTTCCGTAACTGCCTGCAAGGGTCTTTAGGCTTCCGTAGGGGCTGGTAGGGTTCCATAAAGTTCCGTGGGTTCCTGCAGAGTTCTGCAAGTGCCCGCAAGGGCCTGTAGGGGCCCACAGTGTTTCTGTCAGGTTCCGTAGAGTTCCATAGGGGCCATAGGTTTCCGTAGCGGCTGGTAGTATTCCGTAGGGGTCTGTAGGGTTCCGTAGGCACCTGCAGTGTTCTGTAGGAGCCCATAGGGTTTAGTGAGGTTCCGTTGTGTTGCTAAGGGTCTTGTAGAGTGCTGTCGGGTCCTGGAGTATTCTGTAGTGTTCCAGAGGGGCTCGTAGGGTTCCGTCAAAATCTGTAGGCTTCCCTAGGGGCCCGTAGAGTCCCGTAGATTTCCGTAGGGGCCTGTAGGGTTGTGTAAGTGCCCGCAGGGGTTGGTAGGAGCTTGTAGGGTGCCATATGTTTCCGGAGGGTTGTGTAGGGTTCCGTAGGGGCCGGTGGTGTTCCCTAGGGGCCTGTAGAGTCTCATACGGTTCCGTAGGGGTCTGTAGTGTTCCCCAGGGGCCTGTAGAGTCTCGTACAGTTCCGTAGGGTCCTGTAGGTTTCCATAAGCGCCCGCAGAGGTTTGAAGGGGCCCGTACTGTTCCGTAAGGATCCATAGGGCTCCGTAGAGCTTCGTAGGTTCCCTAGAGGCCTGTAGAATACCGCAGGAGGTAGTAGTGTTTTGTAGGGTCCCGTAGGGTTCCTTCCATAGGGGCTGGCAGTGTTCCGTAGGGGCCTCTAGGGTTGAGTAAGTGCCCGCAGGAGTCTGTAGGAATCCGTGGGATTGTGTAAGGTTCTGGAGGGTTCTGCAGGGTTCCGTAGGGGCCCGTAGAGTTCCGTAGTGGCTGGTAAAGTTCCGTAGGGCCCTGTACCGTTCCGTAACTGCCTGCAAGGGTCTTTAGGCTTCCGTAGGGGCTGGTAGGGTTCCATAAAGTTCCGTGGGTTCCTGCAGAGTTCTGCAAGTGCCCGCAAGGGCCTGTAGGGGCCCACAGTGTTTCTGTCAGGTTCCGTAGAGTTCCGTAGGGGCCATAGGTTTCCGTAGTGGCTGGTAGTATTCCGTAGGGGTCTGTAGGGTTCCGTAGGCACCTGCAGTGTTCTGTAGGAGCCCATAGGGTTTTAGTGAGGTTCCGTTGTGTTGCTAAGGGTCTTGTAGAGTGCTGTCGGGTCCTGGAGTATTCTGTAGTGTTCCAGAGGGGCTCGTAGGGTTCCGTCAAAATCTGTAGGCTTCCCTAGGGGCCCGTAGAGTCCCGTAGATTTCCGTAGGGGCCTGTAGGGTTGTGTAAGTGCCCGCAGGGGTTGGTAGGAGCTTGTAGGGTTCCATAAGTTTCCAGAGGGTTGTGTAGGGCTCCGTAGGGGCCGGTGGTGTTCCCTAAGGGCCTGTAGAGTCTCGTACAGTTCCGTAGGGTCCTGTAGGTTTCCATAAGCGCCCGGAGAGGTCTGAAGGGGCCCGTACTGTTCCGTAAGGATCCATAGGGCTCCGTAAAGCTATTTAGGTTCCCTAGAGGCCTGTAGAATACCGCAGGAGCCAGTAGTGTTCTGTAGGGGCCCGTGGGGTTCCTTCCATAGGGGCTGGCAGTGTTCCGTAGGGGCCTCTAGGGTTGAGTAAGTACCCGCAGGAGTCTGTAGGAATCCGTGGTATTCTGTAAGGTTCCGGAGGGTTCTGCAGGATTCCGTAGGGGCCCGTAGAGTTCCGTAGTGGCTGGTAAAGTTCCGTAGGGCCCTGTACCGTTCCATAACTGCCTGCAAGGGTCTTTAGGCTTCCGTAGGGGCTGGTAGGGTTCCATAAAGTTCCGTGGGTTCCTGCAGAGTTCTGCAAGTGCCCGCAAGGGCCTGTAGGGGCCCACAGTGTTTCTGTCAGGTTCCGTAGAGTTCCGTAGGGGCCATAGGTTTCCGTAGTGGCTGGTAGTATTCCGTAGGGGCCTGTAGGGTTGTGTAAGTGCCCGCAGGGGTTGGTAGGAGCTTGTAGGGTGCCATATGTTTCCGGAGGGTTGTGTAGGGTTCCGTAGGGGCCTGTGGTGTTCCCTAGGGGCCTGTAGAGTCTCGTACAGTTCCGTAGGGTCCTGTAGGTTTCCATAAGCGCCCGCAGAGGTCTGAAGGGGCCCGTACTGTTCCGTAAGGATCCATAGGGCTCCGTAGAGCTTTGTAGGTTCCCTAGAGGCCTGTAGAGTACCGCAGGAGCCAGTAGTGTTCTGTAGGGGCCCGTAGGGTTCCTTCCATAGGGGCTGGCAGTGTTCCGTAGGGGCCTCTAGGGTTGAGTAAGTGCCCGCAGGAGTCTGTAGGAATCCGTGGGATTGTGTAAGGTTCTGGAGGGTTCTGCAGGGTTCCGTAGGGGCCCGTAGAGTTCCATAGTGGCTGGTAAAGTTCCGTAGGGCCCTGTACCGTTCCATAACTGCCTGCAAGGGTCTTTAGGCTTCCGTAGGGGCTGGTAGGGTTCCATAAAGTTCCGTGGGTTCCTGCAGAGTTCTGCAAGTGCCCGCAAGGGCCTGTAGGGGCCCACAGTGTTTCTGTCAGGTTCCGTAGAGTTCCGTAGGGGCCATAGGTTTCCGTAGTGGCTGGTAGTATTCCGTAGGGGCCTGTAGGGTTGTGTAAGTGCCCGCAGGGTTTGGTAGGAGCTTGTAGGGTGCCATATGTTTCCGGAGGGTTGTGTAGGGTTCCGTAGGGGCCTGTGGTGTTCCCTAAGGGCCTGTAGAGTCTTGTACAGTTCTGTAGGGTCCTGTAGGTTTCCATAAGCACCCGCAGAGGTCTGAAGGGGCCCGTACTGTTCCGTAAGGATCCATAGGGCTCCGTAGAGCTTCGTAGGTTCCCTAGAGGCCTGTAGAGTACCGCAGGAGCCAGTAGTGTTCTGTAGGGGCCCGTAGGGTTCCTTCCATAGGGGCTGGCAGTGTTCCGTAGGGGCCTCTAGGGTTGAGTAAGTGCCCGCAGGAGTCTGTAGGAATCCGTGGGATTGTGTAAGGTTCTGGAGGGTTCTGCAGGGTTCCGTAGGGGCCCGTAGAGTTCCGTAGTGGCTGGTAAAGTTCCGTAGGGCCCTGTACCGTTCCGTAACTGCCTGCAAGGGTCTTTAGGCTTCCGTAGGGGCTGGTAGGGTTCCATAAAGTTCCGTGGGTTCCTGCAGAGTTCTGCAAGTGCCCGCAAGGGCCTGTAGGGGCCCACAGTGTTTCTGTCAGGTTCCGTAGAGTTCCGTAGGGGCCATAGGTTTCCATAGCGGCTGGTAGTATTCCGTAGGGGTCTGTAGGGTTCCGTAGGCACCTGCAGTGTTCTGTAGGAGCCCATAGGGTTTTAGTGAGGTTCCGTTGTGTTGCTAAGGGTCTTGTAGAGTGCTGTCGGGTCCTGGAGTATTCTGTAGGGTTCCAGAGGGGCTTGTAGGGTTCCGTCAAAATCTGTAGGCTTCCCTAGGGGCCCGTAGAGTCCCGTAGATTTCCGTAGGGGCCTGTAGGGTTGTGTAAGTGCCCGCAGGGGTTGGTAGGAGCTTGTAGGGTGCCATATGTTTCCGGAGGGTTGTGTAGGGTTCCGTAGGGGCCGGTGGTGTTCCCTAGGGGCCTGTAGAGTCTCGTACGGTTCCGTAGGGGCCTGTAGTGTTCCCCAGGGGCCTGTAGAGTCTCGTACAGTTCCGTAGGGTCCTGTAGGTTTCCATAAGCGCCCGCAGAGGTCTGAAGGGGCCCGTACTGTTCCGTAAGGATCCATAGGGCTCCGTAGAGCTTCGTAGGTTCCCTAGAGGCCTGTAGAATACCGCAGGAGCCAGTAGTGTTCTGTAGGGGCCCGTAGGGTTCCTTCCATAGGGGCTGGCAGTGTTCCGTAGGGGCCTCTAGGGTTGAGTAAGTACCCGCAGGAGTCTGTAGGAATCCGTGGGATTGTGTAAGGTTCTGGAGGGTTCTGCAGGGTTCCGTAGGGGCCCGTAGAGTTCCGTAGTGGCTGGTAAAGTTCCGTAGGGCCCTGTACCGTTCCGTAACTGCCTGCAAGGGTCTTTAGGCTTCCGTAGGGGCTGGTAGGGTTCCATAAAGTTCCGTGGGTTCCTGCAGAGTTCTGCAAGTGCCCGCAAGGGCCTGTAGGGGCCCACAGTGTTTCTGTCAGGTTCCGTAGAGTTCCGTAGGGGCCATAGGTTTCCGTAGTGGCTGGTAGTATTCTGTAGGGGTCTGTAGGGTTCAGTTGGCACCTGCAGTGTTCTGTAGGAGCCCATAGGGTTTTAGTGAGGTTCCGTTGTGTTGCTAAGGGTCTTGTAGAGTGCTGTCGGGTCCTGGAGTATTCTGTAGGGTTCCAGAGGGGCTCGTAGGGTTCCGTCAAAATCTGTAGGCTTCCCTAGGGGCCCGTGGAGTCCCGTAGATTTCCGTAGGGGCCTGTAGGGTTGTGTAAGTGCCCACAGGGGTTGGTAGGAGCTTGTAGGGTGCCATATGTTTCCGGAGGGTTGTGTAGGGTTCCGTAGGGGCCTGTGGTGTTCCCTAGGGGCCTGTAGAGTCTCGTACAGTTCCGTAGGGGCCTGTAGTGTTCCCCAGGGGCCTGTAGAGTCTCGTACAGTTCCGTAGGGTCCTGTAGGTTTCCATAAGCGCCCGCAGAGGTCTGAAGGGGCCCGTACTGTTCCGTAAGGATCCATAGGGCTCCGTAGAGCTTCGTAGGTTCCCTAGAGGCCTGTAGAGTACCGCAGGAGCCAGTAGTGTTCTGTAGGGGCCCGTAGGGTTCCTTCCATAGGGGCTGGCAGTGTTCCGTAGGGGCCTCTAGGGTTGAGTAAGTGCCCGCAGGAGTCTGTAGGAATCCGTGGGATTGTGTAAGGTTCTGGAGGGTTCTGCAGGGTTCCCTAGGGGCCCGTAGAGTTCCGTAGTGGCTGGTAAAGTTCCGTAGGGCCCTGTACCGTTCCGTAACTGCCTGCAAGGGTCTTTAGGCTTCCGTAGGGGCTGGTAGGGTTCCATAAAGTTCCGTGGGTTCCTGCAGAGTTCTGCAAGTGCCCGCAAGGGCCTGTAGGGGCCCACAGTGTTTCTGTCAGGTTCCGTAGAGTTCCGTAGGGGCCATAGGTTTCCGTAGTGGCTGGTAGTATTCCGTAGGGGCCTGTAGGGTTGTGTAAGTGCCCGCAGGGGTTGGTAGGAGCTTGTAGGGTGCCATATGTTTCCGGAGGGTTGTGTAGGGTTCCGTAGGGGCCTGTGGTGTTCCCTAGGGGCCTGTAGAGTCTCGTACAGTTCCGTAGGGTCCTGTAGGTTTCCATAAGCGCCCGCAGAGGTCTGAAGGGGCCCGTACTGTTCCGTAAGGATCCATAGGGCTCCGTAGAGCTTCGTAGGTTCCCTAGAGGCCTGTAGAGTACCGCAGGAGCCAGTAGTGTTCAGTAGGGGCCTGTAGGGTTCCTTCCATAGGGGCTGGCAGTGTTCCGTAATGGCCTCTAGGGTTGAGTAAGTACCCGCAGGAGTCTGTAGGAATCCGTGGGATTGTGTAAGGTTCTGGAGGGTTCTGCAGGGTTCCCTAGGGGCTCGTAGAGTTCCGTAGTGGCTGGTAAAGTTCCGTAGGGCCCTGCACCGTTCCATAACTGCCTGCAAGGGTCTTTAGGCTTCCATAGGGGCTGGTAGGGTTCCATAAAGTTCCGTGGGTTCCTGCAGAGTTCTGCAAGTGCCCGCAAGGGCCTGTAGGGGCCCACAGTGTTTCTGTCAGGTTCCGTAGAGTTCCGTAGGGGCCATAGGTTTCCATAGCGGCTGGTAGTATTCCGTATGGGTCTGTAGGGTTCCGTAGGCACCTGCAGTGTTCTGTAGGAGCCCATAGGGTTTTAGTGAGGTTCCGTTGTGTTGCTAAGGGTCTTGTAGAGTGCTGTCGGGTCCTGGAGTATTCTGTAGGGTTCCAGAGGGGCTTGTAGGGTTCCGTCAAAATCTGTAGGCTTCCCTAGGGGCCCGTAGAGTCCCGTAGATTTCCGTAGGGGCCTGTAGGGTTGTGTAAGTGCCCGCAGGGGTTGGTAGGAGCTTGTAGGGTGCCATATGTTTCCGGAGGGTTGTGTAGGGTTCCGTAGGGGCCGGTGGTGTTCCCTAGGGGCCTGTAGAGTCTCGTACGGTTCCGTAGGGGCCTGTAGTGTTCCCCAGGGGCCTGTAGAGTCTCGTACAGTTCCGTAGGGTCCTGTAGGTTTCCATAAGCGCCCGCAGAGGTCTGAAGGGGCCCGTACTGTTCCGTAAGGATCCATAGGGCTCCGTAGAGCTTCGTAGGTTCCCTAGAGGCCTGTAGAATACCGCAGGAGCCAGTAGTGTTCTGTAGGGGCCCGTAGGGTTCCTTCCATAGGGGCTGGCAGTGTTCCGTAGGGGCCTCTAGGGTTGAGTAAGTGCCCGCAGGAGTCTGTAGGAATCCGTGGGATTGTGTAAGGTTCTGGAGGGTTCTGCAGGGTTCCGTAGGGGCCCGTAGAGTTCCGTAGTGGCTGGTAAAGTTCCGTAGGGCCCTGTACCGTTCCGTAACTGCCTGCAAGGGTCTTTAGGCTTCCGTAGGGGCTGGTAGGGTTCCATAAAGTTCCGTGGGTTCCTGCAGAGTTCTGCAAGTGCCCGCAAGGGCCTGTAGGGGCCCACAGTGTTTCTGTCAGGTTCCGTAGAGTTCCGTAGGGGCCATAGGTTTCCGTAGTGGCTGGTAGTATTCCGTAGGGGCCTGTAGGGTTGTGTAAGTGCCCGCAGGGGTTGGTAGGAGCTTGTAGGGTGCCATATGTTTCCGGAGGGTTGTGTAGGGTTCCGTAGGGGCCTGTAGTGTTCCCCAGGGGCCTGTAGAGTCTCGTACAGTTCCGTAGGGTCCTGTAGGTTTCCATAAGCGCCCGCAGAGGTCTGAAGGGGCCCGTACTGTTCCGTAAGGATCCATAGGGCTCCGTAGAGCTTCGTAGGTTCCCTAGAGGCCTGTAGAGTACCGCAGGAGCCAGTAGTGTTCTGTAGGGGCCCGTAGGGTTCCTTCCATAGGGGCTGGCAGTGTTCCGTAGGGGCCTCTAGGGTTGAGTAAGTGCCCGCAGGAGTCTGTAGGAATCCGTGGGATTCTGTAAGGTTCTGGAGGGTTCTGCAGGGTTCCGTAGGGGCCCGTAGAGTTCCGTAGTGGCTGGTAAAGTTCCGTAGGGCCCTGTACCGTTCCGTAACTGCCTGCAAGGGTCTTTAGGCTTCCGTAGGGGCTGGTAGGGTTCCATAAAGTTCCGTGGGTTCCTGCAGAGTTCTGCAAGTGCCCGCAAGGGCCTGTAGGGGCCCACAGTGTTTCTGTCAGGTTCCGTAGAGTTCCATAGGGGCCATAGGTTTCCGTAGTGGCTGGTAGTATTCCGTAGGGGCCTGTAGGGTTGTGTAAGTGCCCGCAGGGGTTGGTAGGAGCTTGTAGGGTGCCATATGTTTCCGGAGGGTTGTGTAGGGTTCCGTAGGGGCCTGTAGTGTTCCCCAGGGGCCTGTAGAGTCTCGTACAGTTCCGTAGGGTCCTGTAGGTTTCCATAAGCGCCCGCAGAGGTCTGAAGGGGCCCGTACTGTTCCGTAAGGATCCATAGGGCTCCGTAGAGCTTCGTAGGTTCCCTAGAGGCCTGTAGAGTACCGCAGGAGCCAGTAGTGTTCTGTAGGGGCCCGTAGGGTTCCTTCCATAGGGGCTGGCAGTGTTCCGTAGGGGCCTCTAGGGTTGAGTAAGTGCCCGCAGGAGTCTGTAGGAATCCGTGGGATTGTGTAAGGTTCTGGAGGGTTCTGCAGGGTTCCGTAGGGGCCCGTAGAGTTCCGTAGTGGCTGGTAAAGTTCCGTAGGGCCCTGTACCGTTCCGTAACTGCCTGCAAGGGTCTTTAGGCTTCCGTAGGGGCTGGTAGGGTTCCATAAAGTTCCGTGGGTTCCTGCAGAGTTCTGCAAGTGCCCGCAAGGGCCTGTAGGGCCCCACAGTGTTTCTGTCAGGTTCCGTAGAGTTCCGTAGGGGCCATAGGTTTCCGTAGTGGCTGGTAGTATTCTGTAGGGGTCTGTAGGGTTCCGTTGGCACCTGCAGTGTTCTGTAGGAGCCCATAGGGTTTTAGTGAGGTTCCGTTGTGTTGCTAAGGGTCTTGTAGAGTGCTGTCGGGTCCTGGAGTATTCTGTAGGGTTCCAGAGGGGCTCGTAGGGTTCCGTCAAAATCTGTAGGCTTCCCTAGGGGCCCGTGGAGTCCCGTAGATTTCCGTAGGGGCCTGTAGGGTTGTGTAAGTGCCCACAGGGGTTGGTAGGAGCTTGTAGGGTGCCATAAGTTTCCAGAGGGTTGTGTAGGGTTCCGTAGGGGCCTGTGGTGTTCCCTAGGGGCCTGTAGAGTCTCGTACAGTTCTGTAGGGTCCTGTAGGTTTCCATAAGCGCCCGCAGAGGTTTGAAGGGGCCCGTACTGTTCCGTAAGGATCCATAGGGCTCCGTAGAGCTTCGTAGGTTCCCTAGAGGCCTGTAGAATACCGCAGGAGCCAGTAGTGTTCTGTAGGGGCCCGTGGGGTTCCTTCCATAGGGGCTGGCAGTGTTCCGTAGGGGCCTCTAGGGTTGAGTAAGTGCCCGCAGGAGTCTGTAGGAATCCGTGGGATTGTGTAAGGTTCTGGAGGGTTCTGCAGAGTTCCGTAGGGGCCCGTAGAGTTCCGTAGTGGCTGGTAAAGTTCCGTAGGGCCCTGTACCGTTCCATAACTGCCTGCAAGGGTCTTTAGGCTTCCGTAGGGGCTGGTAGGGTTCCATAAAGTTCCGTGGGTTCCTGCAGAGTTCTGCAAGTGCCCGCAAGGGCCTGTAGGGGCCCACAGTGTTTCTGTCAGGTTCCGTAGAGTTCCATAGGGGCCATAGGTTTCCGTAGTGGCTGGTAGTATTCCGTAGGGGCCTGTAGGGTTGTGTAAGTGCCCGCAGGGGTTGGTAGGAGCTTGTAGGGTGCCATATGTTTCCGGAGGGTTGTGTAGGCTTCTGTAGGGGCCTGTGGTGTTCCCTAGGGGCCTGTAGAGTCTCGTACAGTTCCGTAGGGTCCTGTAGGTTTCCATAAGCGCCCGCAGAGGTCTGAAGGGGCCCGTACTGTTCCGTAAGGATCCATAGGGCTCCGTAGAGCTTCGTAGGTTCCCTAGAGGCCTGTAGAGTACCGCAGGAGCCAGTAGTGTTCTGTAGGGGCCCGTAGGGTTCCTTCCATAGGGGCTGGCAGTGTTCCGTAGGGGCCTCTAGGGTTGAGTAAGTGCCCGCAGGAGTCTGTAGGAATCCGTGGGATTCTGTAAGGTTCTGGAGGGTTCTGCAGGGTTCCGTAGGGGCCCGTAGAGTTCCGTAGTGGCTGGTAAAGTTCCGTAGGGCCCTGTACCGTTCCGTAACTTCCTGCAAGGGTCTTTAGGCTTCCGTAGGGGCTGGTAGGGTTCCATAAAGTTCCGTGGGTTCCTGCAGAGTTCTGCAAGTGCCCGCAAGGGCCTTTAGGGGCCCACAGTGTTTCTGTCAGGTTCCGTAGAGTTCCATAGGGGCCATAGGTTTCCGTAGTGGCTGGTAGTATTCCGTAGGGGCCTGTAGGGTTGTGTAAGTGCCCGCAGGGGTTGGTAGGAGCTTGTAGGGTGCCATATGTTTCCGGAGGGTTGTGTAGGGTTCCGTAGGGGCCTGTAGTGTTCCCCAGGGGCCTGTAGAGTCTCGTACAGTTCCGTAGGGTCCTGTAGGTTTCCATAAGCGCCCGCAGAGGTCTGAAGGGGCCCGTACTGTTCCGTAAGGATCCATAGGGCTCCGTAGAGCTTCGTAGGTTCCCTAGAGGCCTGTAGAGTACCGCAGGAGCCAGTAGTGTTCTGTAGGGGCCCGTAGGGTTCCTTCCATAGGGGCTGGCAGTGTTCCGTAGGGGCCTCTAGGGTTGAGTAAGTGCCCGCAGGAGTCTGTAGGAATCCGTGGGATTGTGTAAGGTTCTGGAGGGTTCTGCAGGGTTCCGTAGGGGCCCGTAGAGTTCCGTAGTGGCTGGTAAAGTTCCGTAGGGCCCTGTACCGTTCCGTAACTGCCTGCAAGGGTCTTTAGGCTTCCGTAGGGGCTGGTAGGGTTCCATAAAGTTCCGTGGGTTCCTGCAGAGTTCTGCAAGTGCCCGCAAGGGCCTGTAGGGCCCCACAGTGTTTCTGTCAGGTTCCGTAGAGTTCCGTAGGGGCCATAGGTTTCCGTAGTGGCTGGTAGTATTCTGTAGGGGTCTGTAGGGTTCCGTTGGCACCTGCAGTGTTCTGTAGGAGCCCATAGGGTTTTAGTGAGGTTCCGTTGTGTTGCTAAGGGTCTTGTAGAGTGCTGTCGGGTCCTGGAGTATTCTGTAGGGTTCCAGAGGGGCTCGTAGGGTTCCGTCAAAATCTGTAGGCTTCCCTAGGGGCCCGTGGAGTCCCGTAGATTTCCGTAGGGGCCTGTAGGGTTGTGTAAGTGCCCACAGGGGTTGGTAGGAGCTTGTAGGGTGCCATAAGTTTCCAGAGGGTTGTGTAGGGTTCCGTAGGGGCCTGTGGTGTTCCCTAGGGGCCTGTAGAGTCTCGTACAGTTCTGTAGGGTCCTGTAGGTTTCCATAAGCGCCCGCAGAGGTTTGAAGGGGCCCGTACTGTTCCGTAAGGATCCATAGGGCTCCGTAGAGCTTCGTAGGTTCCCTAGAGGCCTGTAGAATACCGCAGGAGCCAGTAGTGTTCTGTAGGGGCCCGTGGGGTTCCTTCCATAGGGGCTGGCAGTGTTCCGTAGGGGCCTCTAGGGTTGAGTAAGTGCCCGCAGGAGTCTGTAGGAATCCGTGGGATTGTGTAAGGTTCTGGAGGGTTCTGCAGAGTTCCGTAGGGGCCCGTAGAGTTCCGTAGTGGCTGGTAAAGTTCCGTAGGGCCCTGTACCGTTCCATAACTGCCTGCAAGGGTCTTTAGGCTTCCGTAGGGGCTGGTAGGGTTCCATAAAGTTCCGTGGGTTCCTGCAGAGTTCTGCAAGTGCCCGCAAGGGCCTGTAGGGGCCCACAGTGTTTCTGTCAGGTTCCGTAGAGTTCCGTAGGGGCCATAGGTTTCCGTAGTGGCTGGTAGTATTCCGTAGGGGCCTGTAGGGTTGTGTAAGTGCCCGCAGGGGTTGGTAGGAGCTTGTAGGGTGCCATATGTTTCCGGAGGGTTGTGTAGGCTTCTGTAGGGGCCTGTGGTGTTCCCTAGGGGCCTGTAGAGTCTCGTACAGTTCCGTAGGGTCCTGTAGGTTTCCATAAGCGCCCGCAGAGGTCTGAAGGGGCCCGTACTGTTCCGTAAGGATCCATAGGGCTCCGTAGAGCTTCGTAGGTTCCCTAGAGGCCTGTAGAGTACCGCAGGAGCCAGTAGTGTTCTGTAGGGGCCCGTAGGGTTCCTTCCATAGGGGCTGGCAGTGTTCCGTAGGGGCCTCTAGGGTTGAGTAAGTGCCCGCAGGAGTCTGTAGGAATCCGTGGGATTCTGTAAGGTTCTGGAGGGTTCTGCAGGGTTCCGTAGGGGCCCGTAGAGTTCCGTAGTGGCTGGTAAAGTTCCGTAGGGCCCTGTACCGTTCCGTAACTGCCTGCAAGGGTCTTTAGGCTTCCGTAGGGGCTGGTAGGGTTCCATAAAGTTCCGTGGGTTCCTGCAGAGTTCTGCAAGTGCCTGCAAGGGCCTGTAGGGGCCCACAGTGTTTCTGTCAGGTTCCGTAGAGTTCCATAGGGGCCATAGGTTTCCGTAGTGGCTGGTAGTATTCCGTAGGGGCCTGTAGGGTTGTGTAAGTGCCCGCAGGGGTTGGTAGGAGCTTGTAGGGTGCCATATGTTTCCGGAGGGTTGTGTAGGGTTCCGTAGGGGCATGTGGTGTTCCCTAGGGGCCTGTAGAGTCTCGTAGAGTTCCGTAGGGTCCTGTAGGTTTCCATAAGCGCCCGCAGAGGTCTGAAGGGGCCCGTACTGTTCCGGAAGGATCCATAGGGCTCCGTAGAGCTTTGTAGGTTCCCTAGAGGCCTGTAGAGTACCACAGGGGCCAGTAGTGTTCTGTAGGGGCCCGTAGGGTTCCTTCCATAGGGGCTGGCAGTGTTCCGTAGGGGCCTCTAGGGTTGAGTAAGTGCCCGCAGGAGTCTGTAGGAATCCGTGGGATTGTGTAAGGTTCTGGAGGGTTCTGCAGGGTTCCGTAGGGGCCCGTAGAGTTCCGTAGTGGCTGGTAAAGTTCCGTAGGGCCCTGTACCATTCTATAACTGCCTGCAAGGGTCTTTAGGCTTCCGTAGGGGCTGGTAGGGTTCCATAAAGTTCCGTGGGTTCCTGCAGAGTTCTGCAAGTGCCCGCAAGGGCCTGTAGGGGCCCACAGTGTTTCTGTCAGGTTCCGTAGAGTTCCGTAGGGGCCATAGGTTTCCGTAGTGGCTGGTAGTATTCTGTAGGGGTCTGTAGGGTTCTGTTGGCACCTGCAGTGTTCTGTAGGAGCCCATAGGGTTTTAGTGAGGTTCCGTTGTGTTGCTAAGGGTCTTGTAGAGTGCTGTCGGGTCCTGGAGTATTCTGTAGGGTTCCAGAGGGGCTCGTAGGGTTCCGTCAAAATCTGTAGGCTTCCCTAGGGGCCCGTGGAGTCCCGTAGATTTCCGTAGGGGCCTGTAGGTTTGTGTAAGTGCCCGCAGGGGTTGGTAGGAGCTTGTAGGGTGCCATAAGTTTCCAGAGGGTTGTGTAGGGTTCCGTAGGGGCCTGTGGTGTTCCCTAGGGGCCTGTAGAGTCTCGTACAGTTCTGTAGGGTCCTGTAGGTTTCCATAAGCGCCCGCAGAGGTTTGAAGGGGCCCGTACTGTTCCGTAAGGATCCATAGGGCTCCGTAGAGCTTCGTAGGTTCCCTAGAGGCCTGTAGAATACCGCAGGAGCCAGTAGTGTTCTGTAGGGGCCCGTGGGGTTCCTTCCATAGGGGCTGGCAGTGTTCCGTAGGGGCCTCTAGGGTTGAGTAAGTGCCCGCAGGAGTCTGTAGGAATCCGTGGGATTCTGTAAGGTTCTGGAGGGTTCTGCAGGGTTCCGTAGGGGCCCGTAGAGTTCCGTAGTGGCTGGTAAAGTTCCGTAGGGCCCTGTACCGTTCCATAACTGCCTGCAAGGGTCTTTAGGCTTCCGTAGGGGCTGGTAGGGTTCCATAAAGTTCCGTGGGTTCCTGCAGAGTTCTGCAAGTGCCCGCAAGGGCCTGTAGGGGCCCACAGTGTTTCTGTCAGGTTCCGTAGAGTTCCGTAGGGGCCATAGGTTTCCATAGTGGCTGGTAGTATTCCGTAGGGGCCTGTAGGGTTGTGTAAGTGCCCGCAGGGGTTGGTAGGAGCTTGTAGGGTGCCATAAGTTTCCAGAGGGTTGTGTAGGCTTCTGTAGGGGCCTGTGCTGTTCCCTAGGGGCCTGTAGAGTCTCGTACAGTTCCGTAGGGTCCTGTAGGTTTCCATAAGCGCCCGCAGAGGTCTGAAGGGGCCCGTACTGTTCCGTAAGGATCCATAGGGCTCCGTAGAGCTTCGTAGGTTCCCTAGAGGCCTGTAGAGTACCGCAGGAGCCAGTAGTGTTCTGTAGGGGCCCGTAGGGTTCCTTCCATAGGGGCTGGCAGTGTTCCGTAGGGGCCTCTAGGGTTGAGTAAGTGCCCGCAGGAGTCTGTAGGAATCCGTGGGATTGTGTAAGGTTCTGGAGGGTTCTGCAGGGTTCCGTAGGGGCCCGTAGAGTTCCGTAGTGGCTGGTAAAGTTCCGTAGGGCCCTGTACCGTTCCATAACTGCCTGCAAGGGTCTTTAGGCTTCCGTAGGGGCTGGTAGGGTTCCATAAAGTTCCGTGGGTTCCTGCAGAGTTCTGCAAGTGCCCGCAAGGGCCTGTAGGGGCCCACAGTGTTTCTGTCAGGTTCCGTAGAGTTCCGTAGGGGCCATAGGTTTCCGTAGTGGCTGGTAGTATTCTGTAGGGGTCTGTAGGGTTCCGTTGGCACCTGCAGTGTTCTGTAGGAGCCCATAGGGTTTTAGTGAGGTTCCGTTGTGTTGCTAAGGTTCTTGTAGAGTGCTGTCGGGTCCTGGAGTATTCTGTAGGGTTCCAGAGGGGCTCGTAGGGTTCCGTCAAAATCTGTAGTCTTCCCTAGGGGCCCGTGGAGTCCCGTAGATTTCCGTAGGGGCCTGTAGGGTTGTGTAAGTGCCCGCAGGGGTTGGTAGGAGCTTGTAGGGTGCCATAAGTTTCCAGAGGGTTGTGTAGGGTTCCGTAGGGGCCTGTGGTGTTCCCTAGGGGCCTGTAGAGTCTCGTACAGTTCCGTAGGGTCCTGTAGGTTTCCATAAGCGCCCGCAGAGGTTTGAAGGGGCCCGTACTGTTCCGTAAGGATCCATAGGGCTCCGTAGAGCTATTTAGGTTCCCTAGAGGCCTGTAGAATACCGCAGGAGCCAGTAGTGTTCTGTAGGGGCCCGTAGGGTTCCTTCCATAGGGGCTGGCAGTGTTCCGTAGGGGCCTCTAGGGTTGAGTAAGTACCCGCAGGAGTCTGTAGGAATCCGTGGGATTGTGTAAGGTTCTGGAGGGTTCTGCAGGGTTCCCTAGGGGCCCGTAGAGTTCCGTAGTGGCTGGTAAAGTTCCGTAGGGCCCTGTACCGTTCCATAACTGCCTGCAAGGGTCTTTAGGCTTCCGTAGGGGCTGGTAGGGTTCCATATAGTTCCGTGGGTTCCTGCAGAGTTCTGCAAGTGCCCGCAAGGGCCTGTAGGGGCCCACAGTGTTTCTGTCAGGTTCCGTAGAGTTCCGTAGGGGCCATAGGTTTCCGTAGTGGCTGGTAGTATTCTGTAGGGGTCTGTAGGGTTCCGTTGGCACCTGCAGTGTTCTGTAGGAGCCCATAGGGTTTTAGTGAGGTTCCGTTGTGTTGCTAAGGGTCTTGTAGAGTGCTGTCGGGTCCTGGAGTATTCTGTAGGGTTCCAGAGGGGCTCGTAGGGTTCCGTCAAAATCTGTAGGCTTCCCTAGGGGCCCGTGGAGTCCCGTAGATTTCCGTAGGGGCCTGTAGGGTTGTGTAAGTGCCCGCAGGGGTTGGTAGGAGCTTGTAGGGTGCCATAAGTTTCCAGAGGGTTGTGTAGGGTTCCGTAGGGGCCGGTGGTGTTCCCTAAGGGCCTGTAGAGTCTCGTACAGTTCCGTAGGGTCCTGTAGGTTTCCATAAGCGCCCGCAGAGGTTTGAAGGGGCCCGTACTGTTCCGTAAGGATCCATAGGGCTCCGTAGAGCTATTTAGGTTCCCTAGAGGCCTGTAGAATACCGCAGGAGCCAGTAGTGTTCTGTAGGGGCCCGTGGGGTTCCTTCCATAGGGGCTGGCAGTGTTCCGTAGGGGCCTCTAGGGTTGAGTAAGTACCCGCAGGAGTCTGTAGGAATCCGTGGGATTCTGTAAGGTTCTGGAGGGTTCTGCAGGGTTCCGTAGGGGCCCGTAGAGTTCCGTAGTGGCTGGTAAAGTTCCGTAGGGCCCTGTACCGTTCCATAACTGCCTGCAAGGGTCTTTAGGCTTCCGTAGGGGCTGGTAGGGTTCCATAAAGTTCCGTGGGTTCCTGCAGAGTTCTGCAAGTGCCCGCAAGGGCCTGTAGGGGCCCACAGTGTTTCTGTCAGGTTCCGTAGAGTTCCGTAGGGGCCATAGGTTTCCGTAGTGGCTGGTAGTATTCCGTAGGGGCCTGTAGGGTTGTGTAAGTGCCCGCAGGGGTTGGTAGGAGCTTGTAGGGTGCCATATGTTTCCGGAGGGTTGTGTAGGGTTCCGTAGGGGCCTGTGGTGTTCCCTAGGGGCCTGTAGAGTCTCGTACAGTTCCGTAGGGTCCTGTAGGTTTCCATAAGCGCCCGCAGAGGTCTGAAGGGGCCCGTACTGTTCCGTAAGGATCCATAGGGCTCCGTAGAGCTTCGTAGGTTCCCTAGAGGCCTGTAGAGTACCGCAGGAGCCAGTAGTGTTCTGTAGGGGCCCGTAGGGTTCCTTCCATAGGGGCTGGCAGTGTTCCGTAGGGGCCTCTAGGGTTGAGTAAGTGCCCGCAGGAGTCTGTAGGAATCCGTGGGATTGTGTAAGGTTCTGGAGGGTTCTGCAGGGTTCCCTAGGGGCCCGTAGAGTTCCGTAGTGGCTGGTAAAGTTCTGTAGGGCCCTGTACCGTTCCGTAACTGCCTGCAAGGGTCTTTAGGCTTCCGTAGGGGCTGGTAGGGTTCCATAAAGTTCCGTGGGTTCCTGCAGAGTTCTGCAAGTGCCCGCAAGGGCCTGTAGGCGCCCACAGTGTTTCTGTCAGGTTCCGTAGAGTTCCGTAGGGGCCATAGGTTTCCGTAGTGGCTGGTAGTATTCTGTAGGGGTCTGTAGGGTTCCGTTGGCACCTGCAGTGTTCTGTAGGAGCCCATAGGGTTTTAGTGAGGTTCCGTTGTGTTGCTAAGGGTCTTGTAGAGTGCTGTCGGGTCCTGGAGTATTCTGTAGGGTTCCAGAGGGGCTCGTAGGGTTCCGTCAAAATCTGTAGGCTTCCCTAGGGGCCCGTGGAGTCCCGTAGATTTCCGTAGGGGCCTGTAGGGTTGTGTAAGTGCCCGCAGGGGTTGGTAGGAGCTTGTAGGGTGCCATAAGTTTCCAGAGGGTTGTGTAGGGTTCCGTAGGGGCCTGTGGTGTTCCCTAGGGGCCTGTAGAGTCTCGTACAGTTCCGTAGGGTCCTGTAGGTTTCCATAAGCGCCCGCAGAGGTCTGAAGGGGCCCGTACTGTTCCGTAAGGATCCATAGGGCTCCGTAGAGCTTCGTAGGTTCCCTAGAGGCCTGTAGAATACCGCAGGAGCCAGTAGTGTTCTGTAGGGGCCCGTGGGGTTCCTTCCATAGGGGCTGGCAGTGTTCCGTAGGGGCCTCTAGGGTTGAGTAAGTGCCCGCAGGAGTCTGTAGGAATCCGTGGGATTGTGTAAGGTTCTGGAGGGTTCTGCAGGGTTCCGTAGGGGCCCGTAGAGTTCCGTAGTGGCTGGTAAAGTTCCGTAGGGCCCTGTACCGTTCCATAACTGCCTGCAAGGGTCTTTAGGCTTCCGTAGGGGCTGGTAGGGTTCCATAAAGTTCCGTGGGTTCCTGCAGAGTTCTGCAAGTGCCCGCAAGGGCCTGTAGGGGCCCACAGTGTTTCTGTCAGGTTCCGTAGAGTTCCGTAGGGGCCATAGGTTTCCATAGTGGCTGGTAGTATTCCGTAGGGGCCTGTAGGGTTGTGTAAGTGCCCGCAGGGGTTGGTAGGAGCTTGTAGGGTGCCATAAGTTTCCAGAGGGTTGTGTAGGGTTCCGTAGGGGCCTGTGGTGTTCCCTAGGGGCCTGTAGAGTCTCGTACAGTTCCGTAGGGTCCTGTAGGTTTCCATAAGCGCCCACAGAGGTTTGAAGGGGCCCGTACTGTTCCGTAAGGATCCATAGGGCTCCGTAGAGCTATTTAGGTTCCCTAGAGGCCTGTAGAATACCGCAGGAGCCAGTAGTGTTCTGTAGGGGCCCGTGGGGTTCCTTCCATAGGGGCTGGCAGTGTTCCGTAGGGGCCTCTAGGGTTGAGTAAGTACCCGCAGGAGTCTGTAGGAATCCGTGGGATTGTGTAAGGTTCTGGAGGGTTCTGCAGGGTTCCCTAGGGGCCTGTAGAGTTCCGTAGTGGCTGGTAAAGTTCCGTAGGGCCCTGTACCGTTCCATAACTGCCTGCAAGGGTCTTTAGGCTTCCGTAGGGGCTGGTAGGGTTCCATAAAGTTCCGTGGGTTCCTGCAGAGTTCTGCAAGTGCCCGCAAGGGCCTGTAGGGGCCCACAGTGTTTCTGTCAGGTTCCGTAGAGTTCCGTAGGGGCCATAGGTTTCCGTAGTGGCTGGTAGTATTCCGTAGGGGCCTGTAGGGTTGTGTAAGTGCCCGCAGGGGTTGGTAGGAGCTTGTAGGGTGCCATAAGTTTCCAGAGGGTTGTGTAGGGTTCCGTAGGGGCCTGTGGTGTTCCCTAGGGGCCTGTAGAGTCTCGTACAGTTCCGTAGGGTCCTGTAGGTTTCCATAAGCGCCCGCAGAGGTTTGAAGGGGCCCGTACTGTTCCGTAAGGATCCATAGGGCTCCGTAGAGCTTCGTAGGTTCCCTAGAGGCCTGTAGAGTACCGCAGGAGCCAGTAGTGTTCAGTAGGGGCCTGTAGGGTTCCTTCCATAGGGGCTGGCAGTGTTCCGTAATGGCCTCTAGGGTTGAGTAAGTACCCGCAGGAGTCTGTAGGAATCCGTGGGATTGTGTAAGGTTCTGGAGGGTTCTGCAGGGTTCCCTAGGGGCCCGTAGAGTTCCGTAGTGGCTGGTAAAGTTCCGTAGGGCCCTGCACCGTTCCATAACTGCCTGCAAGGGTCTTTAGGCTTCCATAGGGGCTGGTAGGGTTCCATAAAGTTCCGTGGGTTCCTGCAGAGTTCTGCAAGTGCCCGCAAGGGCCTGTAGGGGCCCACAGTGTTTCTGTCAGGTTCCGTAGAGTTCCGTAGGGGCCATAGGTTTCCGTAGTGGCTGGTAGTATTCTGTAGGGGTCTGTAGGGTTCCGTTGGCACCTGCAGTGTTCTGTAGGAGCCCATAGGGTTTTAGTGAGGTTCCGTTGTGTTGCTAAGGGTCTTGTAGAGTGCTGTCGGGTCCTGGAGTATTCTGTAGGGTTCCAGAGGGGCTCGTAGGGTTCCGTCAAAATCTGTAGGCTTCCCTAGGGGCCCGTGGAGTCCCGTAGATTTCCGTAGGGGCCTGTAGGGTTGTGTAAGTGCCCGCAGGGGTTGGTAGGAGCTTGTAGGGTGCCATAAGTTTCCAGAGGGTTGTGTAGGGTTCCGTAGGGGCCTGTGGTGTTCCCTAGGGGCCTGTAGAGTCTCGTACAGTTCCGTAGGGTCCTGTAGGTTTCCATAAGCGCCCGCAGAGGTCTGAAGGGGCCCGTACTGTTCCGTAAGGATCCATAGGGCTCCGTAGAGCTTCGTAGGTTCCCTAGAGGCCTGTAGAATACCGCAGGAGCCAGTAGTGTTCTGTAGGGGCCCGTGGGGTTCCTTCCATAGGGGCTGGCAGTGTTCCGTAGGGGCCTCTAGGGTTGAGTAAGTGCCCGCAGGAGTCTGTAGGAATCCGTGGGATTGTGTAAGGTTCTGGAGGGTTCTGCAGGGTTCCGTAGGGGCCCGTAGAGTTCCGTAGTGGCTGGTAAAGTTCCGTAGGGCCCTGTACCGTTCCATAACTGCCTGCAAGGGTCTTTAGGCTTCCGTAGGGGCTGGTAGGGTTCCATAAAGTTCCGTGGGTTCCTGCAGAGTTCTGCAAGTGCCCGCAAGGGCCTGTAGGGGCCCACAGTGTTTCTGTCAGGTTCCGTAGAGTTCCGTAGGGGCCATAGGTTTCCATAGTGGCTGGTAGTATTCCGTAGGGGCCTGTAGGGTTGTGTAAGTGCCCGCAGGGGTTGGTAGGAGCTTGTAGGGTGCCATAAGTTTCCAGAGGGTTGTGTAGGGTTCCGTAGGGGCCTGTGGTGTTCCCTAGGGGCCTGTAGAGTCTCGTACAGTTCCGTAGGGTCCTGTAGGTTTCCATAAGCGCCCACAGAGGTTTGAAGGGGCCCGTACTGTTCCGTAAGGATCCATAGGGCTCCGTAGAGCTATTTAGGTTCCCTAGAGGCCTGTAGAATACCGCAGGAGCCAGTAGTGTTCTGTAGGGGCCCGTGGGGTTCCTTCCATAGGGGCTGGCAGTGTTCCGTAGGGGCCTCTAGGGTTGAGTAAGTACCCGCAGGAGTCTGTAGGAATCCGTGGGATTGTGTAAGGTTCTGGAGGGTTCTGCAGGGTTCCCTAGGGGCCTGTAGAGTTCCGTAGTGGCTGGTAAAGTTCCGTAGGGCCCTGTACCGTTCCATAACTGCCTGCAAGGGTCTTTAGGCTTCCGTAGGGGCTGGTAGGGTTCCATAAAGTTCCGTGGGTTCCTGCAGAGTTCTGCAAGTGCCCGCAAGGGCCTGTAGGGGCCCACAGTGTTTCTGTCAGGTTCTGTAGAGTTCCGTAGGGGCCATAGGTTTCCGTAGTGGCTGGTAGTATTCCGTAGGGGCCTGTAGGGTTGTGTAAGTGCCCGCAGGGGTTGGTAGGAGCTTGTAGGGTGCCATATGTTTCCGGAGGGTTGTGTAGGGTTCCGTAGGGGCCTGTGGTGTTCCCTAGGGGCCTGTAGAGTCTCGTACAGTTCCGTAGGGTCCTGTAGGTTTCCATAAGCGCCCGCAGAGGTCTGAAGGGGCCCGTACTGTTCCGTAAGGATCCATAGGGCTCCGTAGAGCTTCGTAGGTTCCCTAGAGGCCTGTAGAATACCGCAGGAGCCAGTAGTGTTCTGTAGGGGCCCGTAGGGTTCCTTCCATAGGGGCTGGCAGTGTTCCGTAGGGGCCTCTAGGGTTGAGTAAGTGCCCGCAGGAGTCTGTAGGAATCCGTGGGATTGTGTAAGGTTCTGGAGGGTTCTGCAGGGTTCCGTAGGGGCCCGTAGAGTTCCGTAGTGGCTGGTAAAGTTCCGTAGGGCCCTGTACCGTTCCATAACTGCCTGCAAGGGTCTTTAGGCTTCCGTAGGGGCTGGTAGGGTTCCATAAAGTTCCGTGGGTTCCTGCAGAGTTCTGCAAGTGCCCGCAAGGGCCTGTAGGGGCCCACAGTGTTTCTGTCAGGTTCCGTAGAGTTCCGTAGGGGCCATAGGGTTCCGTAGTGGCTGGTAGTATTCTGTAGGGGTCTGTAGGGTTCCGTTGGCACCTGCAGTGTTCTGTAGGAGCCCATAGGGTTTTAGTGAGGTTCCGTTGTGTTGCTAAGGGTCTTGTAGAGTGCTGTCGGGTCCTGGAGTATTCTGTAGGGTTCCAGAGGGGCTCGTAGGGTTCCGTCAAAATCTGTAGGCTTCCCTAGGGGCCCGTGGAGTCCCGTAGATTTCCGTAGGGGCCTGTAGGGTTGTGTAAGTGCCCGCAGGGGTTGGTAGGAGCTTGTAGGGTGCCATAAGTTTCCAGAGGGTTGTGTAGGGTTCCGTAGGGGCCTGTGGTGTTCCCTAGGGGCCTGTAGAGTCTCGTACAGTTCCGTAGGGTCCTGTAGGTTTCCATAAGCGCCCGCAGAGGTTTGAAGGGGCCCGTACTGTTCCGTAAGGATCCATAGGGATCCGTAGAGCTTCGTAGGTTCCCTAGAGGCCTGTAGAATACCGCAGGAGCCAGTAGTGTTCTGTAGGGGCCCGTGGGGTTCCTTCCATAGGGGCTGGCAGTGTTCCGTAGGGGCCTCTAGGGTTGAGTAAGTACCCGCAGGAGTCTGTAGGAATCCGTGGGATTGTGTAAGGTTCTGGAGGGTTCTGCAGGGTTCCCTAGGGGCCCGTAGAGTTCCGTAGTGGCTGGTAAAGTTCCGTAGGGCCCTGTACCGTTCCATAACTGCCTGCAAGGGTCTTTAGGCTTCCGTAGGGGCTGGTAGGGTTCCATAAAGTTCCGTGGGTTCCTGCAGAGTTCTGCAAGTGCCCGCAAGGGCCTGTAGGGGCCCACAGTGTTTCTGTCAGGTTCCGTAGAGTTCCGTAGGGGCCATAGGTTTCCGTAGTGGCTGGTAGTATTCCGTAGGGGCCTGTAGGGTTGTGTAAGTGCCCGCAGGGGTTGGTAGGAGCTTGTAGGGTGCCATATGTTTCCGGAGGGTTGTGTAGGGTTCCGTAGGGGCCTGTGGTGTTCCCTAGGGGCCTGTAGAGTCTCGTACAGTTCCGTAGGGTCCTGTAGGTTTCCATAAGCGCCCGCAGAGGTCTGAAGGGGCCCGTACTGTTCCGTAAGGATCCATAGGGCTCCGTAGAGCTTCGTAGGTTCCCTAGAGGCCTGTAGAATACCGCAGGAGCCAGTAGTGTTCTGTAGGGGCCCGTGGGGTTCCTTCCATAGGGGCTGGCAGTGTTCCGTAGGGGCCTCTAGGGTTGAGTAAGTGCCCGCAGGAGTCTGTAGGAATCCGTGGGATTGTGTAAGGTTCTGGAGGGTTCTGCAGGGTTCCGTAGGGGCCCGTAGAGTTCCGTAGTGGCTGGTAAAGTTCCGTAGGGCATTGTACCGTTCCATAACTGCCTGCAAGGGTCTTTAGGCTTCCGTAGGGGCTGGTAGGGTTCCATAAAGTTCCATGGGTTCCTGCAGAGTTCTGCAAGTGCCCGCAAGGGCCTGTAGGGGCCCACAGTGTTTCTGTCAGGTTCCGTAGAGTTCCGTAGGGGCCATAGGTTTCCGTAGTGGCTGGTAGTATTCTGTAGGGGTCTGTAGGGTTCCGTTGGCACCTGCAGTGTTCTGTAGGAGCCCATAGGGTTTTAGTGAGGTTCCGTTGTGTTGCTAAGGGTCTTGTAGAGTGCTGTCGGGTCCTGGAGTATTCTGTAGGGTTCCAGAGGGGCTCGTAGGGTTCCGTCAAAATCTGTAGGCTTCCCTAGGGGCCCGTGGAGTCCCGTAGATTTCCGTAGGGGCCTGTAGGGTTGTGTAAGTGCCCGCAGGGGTTGGTAGGAGCTTGTAGTGTGCCATAAGTTTCCAGAGGGTTGTGTAGGGTTCCGTAGGGGCCTGTGGTGTTCCCTAGGGGCCTGTAGAGTCTCGTACAGTTCCGTAGGGTCCTGTAGGTTTCCATAAGCGCCCGCAGAGGTCTGAAGGGGCCCGTACTGTTCCGTAAGGATCCATAGGGCTCCGTAGAGCTTCGTAGGTTCCCTAGAGGCCTGTAGAGTACCGCAGGAGCCAGTAGTGTTCTGTAGGGCCCCGTAGGGTTCCTTCCATAGGGACTGGCAGTGTTCCGTAAGGGCCTGTAGGGTTGTGTAAGTACCCGCAGGAGTCTGTAGGAGTCTGTGGGATTCTGTAAGGTTCTGGAGGGTTCTGCAGGGTTCCGTAGGGGCCCGTAGAGTTCCGTAGTGGCTGGTAAAGTTCCGTAGGGCCCTGTGGCGTTCTGTATGGAACTGTAGGGTTCCGTAGGGGCCTGCAGGATTCTGTAAGTGCCAGCAGGTGTCTGTAGGGTTCCGTAGGGGTCTGTAGGGTTCCGTAGGCTCCTGCAGTGTTCTGTAGGAGCCCATAGGGTTTTAGTGAGGTTCCGTTGTGTTGCTAAGGGTCTTGTAGAGTGCTGTCGGGTCCTGGAGTATTCTGTAGGGTTCCACAGGGTCTCGTAGGGTTCCGTCAAAATCTGTAGGCTTCCCTAGGGGCCCGTAGAGTCCCGTAGATTTCCGTAGGGGCCTGTAGGGTTGTGTAAGTGCCCGCAGGGGTTGGTAGGAGCTTGTAGGGTGCCATATGTTTCCAGAGGGTTGTGTAGGGTCCCGTAGAGGCCTGTGGTGTTCCCTAGGGGCCTGTAGAGTCTCGTACGGTTCCGTAGGGGCCTGTGGTGTTCCCTAGGGCCCTGTAGAGTCTCGTACGGTTCCGTAGGGGCCTGTAGGTTTCCATAAGCGCCCGCAGAGGTCTGAAGGGGCCCGTACTGTTCCGTAAGGATCCATAGGGCTCCGTAGAGCTTCGTAGGTTCCCTAGAGGCCTGTAGAGTACCGCAGGAGCCAGTAGTGTTCTGTAGGGGTCTGTAAGGTTCCTTCCATAGGGGCTGGCAGTGTTCCGTAGGGGCCTCTAGGGTTGAGTAAGTGCCCGCAGGAGTCTGTAGGAATCCGTGGGATTGTGTAAGGTTCTGGAGGGTTCTGCAGGGTTCCGTAGGGGCCCGTAGAGTTCCGTAGTGGCTGGTAAAGTTCCGTAGGGCCCTGTGGGGTTCTGTATGGACCTGTAGGGTTCTGTAGGGGTCTGTAGGGTTCCGTAGGCACCTGCAGTGTTCTGTAGGAGCCCATAGGGTTTTAGTGAGGTTCCGTTGTGTTGCTAAGGGTCTTGTAGAGTGCTGTCGGGTCCTGCAGTATTCTGTAGGGTTCCAGAGGGGCTCGTAGGGTTCCGTCAAAATCTGTAGGCTTCCCTAGGGGCCCGTAGAGTCCCGTAGATTTCCGTAGGGGCCTGTAGGGTTGTGTAAGTGCCCGCAGGGGTTGGTAGGAGCTTGTAGGGTGCCATAAGTTTCCAGAGGGTTGTGTAGGGTTCCGTAGGGGCCTGTGGTGTTCCCTAGGGGCCTGTAGAGTCTCGTACGGTTCCGTAGGGTCCTGTAGGTTTCCATAAGCGCCCGCAGAGGTCTGAAGGGGCCCGTACTGTTCCGTAAGGATCCATAGGGCTCCGTAGAGCTTCGTAGGTTCCCTAGAGGCCTGTAGAGTACCGCAGGAGCCAGTAGTGTTCTGTAGGGGTCTGTAAGGTTCCTTCCATAGGGGCTGGCAGTGTTCCGTAGGGGCCTCTAGGGTTGAGTAAGTGCCCGCAGGAGTCTGTAGGAATCCGTGGGATTGTGTAAGGTTCTGGAGGGTTCTGCAGGGTTCCGTAGGGGCCTGTAGAGTTCCGTAGTGGCTGGTAAAGTTCCGTAGGGCCCTGTACCGTTCCATAACTGCCTGCAAGGGTCTTTAGGCTTCCGTAGGGGCTGGTAGGGTTCCATAAAGTTCCGTGGGTTCCTGCAGAGTTCTGCAAGTGCCCGCAAGGGCCTGTAGGGGCCCACAGTGTTTCTGTCAGGTTCCGTAGAGTTCCGTAGGGGCCATAGGTTTCCGTAGTGGCTGGTAGTATTCCGTAGGGGTCTGTAGGGTTCCGTTGGCACCTGCAGTGTTCTGTAGGAGCCCATAGGGTTTTAGTGAGGTTCCGTTGTGTTGCTAAGGGTCTTGTAGAGTGCTGTCGGGTCCTGGAGTATTCTGTAGGGTTCCAGAGGGGCTCGTAGGGTTCCGTCAAAATCTGTAGGCTTCCCTAGGGGCCCGTAGAGTCCCGTAGATTTCCGTAGGGGCCTGTAGGGTTGTGTAAGTGCCCGCAGGGGTTGGTAGGAGCTTGTAGGGTGCCATATGTTTCCAGAGGGTTGTGTAGGGTTCCGTAGAGGCCTGTGGTGTTCCCTAGGGGCCTGTAGAGTCTCGTACGGTTCCGTAGGGGCCTGTAGTGTTCCCTAGGGGCCTGTAGAGTCTCGTACAGTTCCGTAGGGTCCTGTAGGTTTCCATAAGCGCCTGCAGAGGTCTGAAGGGGCCCGTACTGTTCCGTAAGGATCCATAGGGCTCCGTAGAGCTTCGTAGGTTCCCTAGAGGCCTGTAGAGTACTGCAGGAGCCAGTAGTGTTCTGTGGGGGTCTGTAAGGTTCCTTCCATAGGGGCTGGCAGTGTTCCGTAGGGGCCTCTAGGGTTGAGTAAGTGCCCGCAGGAGTCTGTAGGAATCCGTGGGATTGTGTAAGGTTCTGGAGGGTTCTGCAGGGTTCCGTAGGGGCCCGTAGAGTTCCGTAGTGGCTGGTAAAGTTCCGTAGGGCCCTGTGGGGTTCTGTATGGACCTGTAGGGTTCTGTAGGGGTCTGTAGGGTTCCGTAGGCACCTGCAGTGTTCTGTAGGAGCCCATAGGGTTTTAGTGAGGTTCCGTTGTGTTGCTAAGGGTCTTGTAGAGTGCTGTCGGGTCCTGGAGTATTCTGTAGGGTTCCAGAGGGGCCCGTAGGGTTCCGTCAAAATCTGTAGGCTTCCCTAGGGGCCCGTAGAGTCCCGTAGATGTGGGTAGTTAGGGTCTGGCGGCCGGAAGATACCGCGCTGTACGGGAAGATAAGGCCTCTCTCCCAATAGTATTTAGTTTATGATGTAAGCGGACGGAAATGAGGTCGTAAACCCAGGCTATATAATGCCATGCCTCCTACCAATAAACGCCTTTTGCCGTCCACCACATTGGTGTCTGCGTGCTTATGGACCGAGCGACCTGGGGTCTGGTCACCGTGCCGTTACTGAACCAGGTCGCCACGCCTACCACAGGCAACAAGTGGTGCCGAAACCCGGGATCATCGCCTGGATTCGAGTGAACGGCGGCCAGAGCGGCTGGACCAGCCCGGCGGGGAAGGTCGCGGGGGGACGCTCCCGGACCGGGACCCACAAGGAGGATGGAAGCCCTTGTGAAGGTCGTATCCCAATTACATAAGCAGTGGGGAATTGATTGTAAGCCCAAGGATTTTACTCTCGCCGTTGCGAGACTTTTACAACTCGAGGTCATTGACCAGCCGGTGGATATACTCCACCCAGAAGTGTGGGATAAATGCACTAAAGCACTAGCCGAGGAGACGATGTCTTCGGGCAGTGGGAAAAATCTTAAATCATGGGGGAAAGTTGTGCGGGCTCTGCAGAGAGCCATACAAGAGCAGGAGACCTGGAGAGCGGCGAGGGGATGTCTGTTGGTCACCCCAAAATTGGGGGTCGGGGCAGCCACACAGACTCTGCAACCCCCAGAGAACGGCGATTCCGCCGAGCCTGCAAACCCGCGGGAAGGCGATGCGCCCCCGCAACCCCCGAATCCTGTTCTGCACACGGAGGGACAAAATCAGACAAAATCCATCTGGGAAGAATTAGCCGAGGAGGCCAGGGCTGTCGCGGCGAAATCGGAGTCTGAGGACGTCTGGGTGAGACCACCGCCCTACGTGCCCCAGCACGGCGCCGAACATCAAAGGGAGAAGGGGGGGGAGGAGGCCCCCGGCGAGAACAGGGAGGAATCGCCAAAACTGATAAGCGCGCACAAAGAGGAGGGGGAGGAGAACGAGGAGAAGAAAAGCGGCGGAGGCGACCGAGGGGAGGAGGGGGGCGTGAGCGAGGGGCGGAGAGCCAATCAGAGTGGCCGCCTAAAAATATGCCCTTATAAGGCGAACACCCTGCCGAGCGAAAGGCGGGGCGAGCTGAGAGGGAGGGAACGGTCCGCCCGCAAGGGGAGGGGGCGGGGCCGGAGCCCAACAAAAATGCACTGGAACCCGGAAGTGACCGGTCAGTCGAGTTCCGACTCCGAGTCGGACACTTCCTGGGACAAGTGGCTCGCAAGCGATTCAAGCTCAGAGGAGGAAGACACAAGGGTAGACAGACTCAAAGGCCGAAACATCCCCATTCGTAATGAAGAGGAATCGCGAAGGGGAAAAACTCCCCTCACGGACTGGAGAAAAATAAAGATCGCGTGTGCTGATTGGGCCCCATCGGCCGCACTAGCATTCCCGGTCCGAGTGACAGACGGAGGACAAAGAGTACACTCCCCCATAAACCCTAAGGACATACAAGCAATTGTTAAAGCAATCGCAGATAAAGGGCTTAATTCTGCCATGGTTTCCACCCTCATAGATGGGGTTTTCGGGGGGGACGATATGCTCCCGTTCGATATAAAACAAACTTGCAGACTGATCTTTGACGGGGCAGGGATGATTGTTTTTAAACAAGAGTGGGAGGACAACTGCGCGAGACAACTAGCCCAAGTAGTCGGGGCAGACCATCCGCTGCACGGCTCCAGCCTGCAGCGTCTCATGGGCACAGACCCAACGATGATTACCCCCCACGCACAAGCCCAGGGCTTGCGGGCCCATGAAGTTATGACAACTACTCGTGCGGCCAGAGAAGCTATTCGTGTAGCCTCTAGAGTCGTCGCCAAGCCATCACCATGGTCCACAATAAAGCAAAATGAAAGCGAGAGCTTTACCCAATTTGTAGATCGCCTCCAGGCCGCGGTCGACTCCTCGACCCTGCCTGCAGAAGCAAAAGGCCCGGTCGTTGCAGACTGCCTGCGTCAACAGTGCAATTCGAAAACTAAAGAAATATTACGATCTTTGCCAGTGGGGTCAAATATCGCAGACATGATTAAGCACGTCACAAACGAAGAGCATCTAGCCCCGATTCAAGCGGCCGTTCGCACCGCAATAGCCAATGTGATGGCATGTTTTAAATGCGGCCAAGTGGGCCACGTAGTGGCAAATTGCCCTCAATTGGGAGACCTGCCAACAGCGCTCCCTCCACGCCAAAATCGATCTAGAGGACCGTGTTGGGCTTGCGGGAAAAAGGGACATTTCGCCAAAGAATGCAGAACTAGACTTCAGGGAAACGTGAGGGGGAGAGGGCACCCGGGCCGCACGCAGCCTTCTCCCACTTGGGACATGAAGCGGCCCAGCTATGCCAGCCCCACATGGGGCGGGGAGCCTTCGAATTCACGGCCCCCACGAGGAGCGACCAACTTTATGGCTCAACCGATAGTCCAACCGAGTCAGCCCTTGTCTCAGGAGCAGCAAGGACCACCCCTTGGGGGCGAGACCCTAGGGTGGCCTTGGCAATAAAGTGTGACAACCCGCCAGTGGTGTGGGGGATCTGTTCTCTTTATAATACCCCCGATGACACCACCATTAAAGTCCCCTTTCTGATTGATACCGGAGCAGATGTTACAGTTGTCCCTGAGACGCACTGGCCCCCATGTTGGAAATTGGAAGATGCCCCCATGGTAGGTGGAGTCGGAGGATTAACACGAGCTCGGAAGAGCGTTCAATTGATAGCGATTATGCTTTACACCGAAAAGGGACCAGAAAAAACCATTAGCCTTTTTCCGTATGTCATGTCAGGAGTCCCACCCCTGTTGGGAAGGGACGCTCTAGCCCTACTGAATGCCAGGGTGACAAATTTATGTCAAGGGCCACTGCCGTACACCCACTCCCACCAATTAGGTTAACGTGGAAATCGTCTGATCCAGTGTGGGTCGAGCAGTGGCCCCTGTCAAAGCCTCGAATGGATGCCCTTCTTGAACTGGTCGACCGCGAGCTACGACGAGGTCACATAGAGCCCTCTACCAGCCCATGGAACACCCCAGTTTTTGTAATACCCAAACGAACAGGCGAGGGGTTTCGCCTCCTCCATGACCTACGCGAGGTCAACAAGAGAATCCAACCAATGGGTCCCGTTCAAACGCTGTTGCCTATGAACTCTATGATACCGGAAGGGCAACCTTGCGCTGTCCTCGATATCAAAGACTGCTTCTTTTCAATACCCCTGCATGAGGAGGATAAGGAACGGTTTGCCTTTTCCGTCGTGTTCCCAAACAGCCAACGGCCCAACTTGCGCTTCCAGTGGAAAGTGTTGCCACAAGGAATGATCAACTCGCCCACTATCTGCCAAGTCACGGTAGATCGGGCGTTGGCACCAGTTCGACGCAGTGACCCAACGGCGACTATCATTCAATACATGGACGATATTTTGATCGCTGCACCATCAGGGAATCAAGTGGACCAGCTGGTGTCAACAGTTTCAGAAACTTTAAAGACTAACGGGTTTGAAATCGCGAGCGCAAAGATTAAAAGAGGACCATGTGTAAGTTTTCTAGGAGTGAACATCACTGCTTCCTACATAACCCCCCCTCAGGTGAAAATCCGTCGGAATATCAAGACGCTCCACGATATGCAACAGTTAGTAGGGTCCCTGCAATGGCTCCGCAATATCATCCTGATCCCTCCAGAAACCATGACCCCCCTTTACGACCTTTTAAAAGGGAAGAAACCGTGGGAACAAAAAACCCTAACGACAGAAGCAAAGAACTCTCTTGACTTTATCGAGCACCAGATGTCATCAAGTTCACTTGCCAGATGGAACCCAAAAATACCACTCGATCTGTACGTGCACTTCACGACAGGTGGGGGAGTCGGGGCACTGGCCCAGGGCCCCCCTGAAAGAGCTCAACCAGTACAATGGATAGTCCTAGGGAAGCCGTCACGCGCATTCTCCCCAGGAGTCGAGTGCCTTGGTAACCTTATCATGAAGGGCCGAAAACTCGCCCTAAGACACCTAGGTATCGAACCAGCGAAAATATACCTACCCTTCCGCAAACAGCTCCCGACGCAATCAGTGGCAATGTCAGAGTATTTAGCTATAGCCCTTGTTGGCTTTAGGGGAGAAGTCCAGTACGCCACAAAGCCCCCATGGACCCAAATGCTGGCGATTGTTGACATCGATCTTCCACAGAAGGTCATAGACCGGCCCCAAGCGGGACCAACGGTCTTCACAGACGCATCTTCAGCAACCTCAACCGCGGCAGCAGTATGGCAAGCGGGGGGGGAATGGCACTGTGTTAAAATGACCGATTGTGCTCTTTCAGTTCAACAGTTAGAAGCTGCAGCTGTAGTACTAGCGTGCGGACTGTTTCCAATGGAACATCTCAATATAGTAACTGATTCCATGTTTGTGGCCAAGCTTTGCTTAGCCATGTCAGGGCCTGGCGTGTCAACATCTACAGTAGCTTTAATGCTAGAAGAAGCGCTCTTTTCCCGTAGAGGTACCATATCAGTCATCCACGTCAACAGCCACGACCCGATCAAAGGGTTTTTCCAAACCGGTAACGACAAAGCGGATGCCGCTGCAAAAGGATTGTGGACGCTAAGAGACGCCCGCCAATTACACGAATCCCTCCACATTGGAGCCAAAGCGCTGGCAAAGAGATGTGGGATTTCAGCCACCGACGCGAAACACGTAGTAGCTTCCTGTCCCCACTGTCAAAAAGCACCACTGTGGTCCAGTGGAGTCAACCCCAGAGGTCTCAAACCCTCGGAGGTGTGGCAGACGGATTTTACGCTCTGCCAGCTGCTGAAACCTCGAGCGTGGCTAGCGGTAACGGTAGACACATATAGCGGAGTGATCGTGGCTACACAACACCTTAAAACTGACTCCAAAGCAACCATCCAACACTGGCTGACAGCCATGGCGTGGCTCGGCGTCCCTAACCAGATCAAAACGGATAACGGTCCGAATTTTGTATCTAAATCAGTCCAAGCATTTGCTCTAAAATGGGGTATTACTCTAGTACACGGCATCCCGTATAATAGCACGGGACAGGCCATAGTCGAACGAGCAAACCAAACTCTGAAGTCTAAATTAGAAGTATTAGCAAAAACAGAAGGCTTCACCAACGCTATTCCTTCAGGAGACCAGGCGCGCTTGCTAGCGACTGCTTTATTAGCACTAAACCAGTTCCCCAGGGGAGACGAGAAGAACAGTCCAACCCAAAAACACTGGGCGACTCGAGCGCTAGAAGAAGGCCCGTCAGTCATAGTTAGAAATGAGCTGGGAGACTGGGAACAAGGGTGGAAATTAGTCCTGATAGGGCGAGGGTACGCTGCAGTCAGAAAAGACGGCAGAATCAAATGGTGTCCGCTTAAGTCCATTAAACCGGACCTTCAGAATAAAACTAACGAAAACTGTTGAGTTTTTGTTTGCAGGACCGGATCATCGGACGCCCCCGTAACCCGTATACCCCGGTGACGACAGAAGACGACGAACCAGCGAGCGTCCAGCCTGAGCCGGAGAGCCCCGCGCCAGAAGAACCCGAACAACAGCAAAGTAACCCCCGCAAGGGGGGGCTACGATGTGTAATCCTGATTCTGGGGCTTGTTATTACAGGAAGGGCAGAATCAGCTTACAATCACCACCGGCCATTTAAATGGTCCCTCATTCGGCTTAAGGATAACCAAGTTATCGCAACTCAGATAATATCAGGTGCACCGAGTTTCAATGCCTCTCTGTGTCAGCTTGTCCCGAGACCCCGATGCTGGGAATACCTGGGATTCTATATGTGTCCCAGCTTGAATCCGGGGAAGGGGTACTGTAACTACCCTAACCAATACTACTGTAGCCATTGGGGATGTGAGACCATAGCCCCTGATTGGATACCGGGTAGCGGTAGAGACAGATACCTAAAAGTCCAATGGGGTCCTCACAAATGCACTCAACCCCAAGCGTGGCAAAGGCGTGAAAATTGTCGACAGCTCCTTTTGAATGTCACCGAGCCCCAAGAGGACGCTTGGTTACTTGGGAGAATTTGGGGAGTAAGGTACAGAGAAGCAGGGACAGACAAAGGTGGCTTAATCCTTATAAAAAAAGAGGTTGCCCCGAACGATCCACTGCCAGTAGGCCCCAACCAAGCGGTTATTAATAAAGTGGTCCAGACTACCCCCCGTCAAAAATACGTGACTAAAAAGACTAACAATCAAGAATCCTTAGCAGAAAAATATGCTACCACACCCGTAGCGACACGCTCCACCAAAATCTCTTATGGAAGTCCTCTTTGGAAAATGATGCAGGCTAGCTACTCAGTGTTGAACAAAACTAACCCAAACCTTACAGATCATTGCTGGTTGTGCTACGGAGTAAAACCACCCTTTTACGAGGCTGTAGGGGTAATCGACATGCCTAGACAGGTAAATGGTACAAATCCGGCCCAATGCATATGGGACGCAGAAAAGCAAGGCATCACACTGACACAGGTAGTGGGAAGCGGCGTATGTGTAGGCAAAGTCCCGGAGCACAAGGAGCAACTATGTGTTAATAAGGTACAATACAAAACCCCCGCAAAGTGGTTAATACCAGCTGAGAATGCCAAATGGGTTTGCTCTACTGTCGGAGTCACACCTTGCCTGTCCTTGGAAAGATTCATAGAATCCTCAGAATATTGTGTCCAGGTATCCATAATCCCCAAGATCTATTACCATTCCGAAGACTTTGTCTACGACTCACACATTACCCCAGAACACCATCTGTTCAAACGAGACCCCTTTACAGCACTAACGGTAGCCACTCTAATGATCATAGGGGGTGCGGGACTAGGCACAGGAGTAGCATCCCTGGTGCAACAGAGCAGAGAATTTAACGCCTTGAGAGTAGCAGTAGATGAGGACCTGGCCAGAATCGAACAATCCATAACTGCACTAGAAAAATCAATTAGATCATTATCTGAAGTGGTGCTACAGAATCGAAGAGGGTTAGACCTGATGTTCTTACAGCAAGGGGGGGGTGTGTGCTGCACTGAAAGAAGAGTGTTGTGTATATGCGGACCACACTGGAATAGTGAGAGACACTATGGGCAAATTGCGAGAAGGGTTAGAAAAACGGAAGAAGGAACGGGAGGCGCAACAAGGGTGGTTTGAATCGTGGTTTAGCCATTCACCGTGGTTAACCACCCTGATATCTACCCTGATGGGGCCAGTTGCAATGCTCATGTTGGCACTGATTTTCGGACCCTGCATACTGAACAAGCTCGTGTCGTTTGTCAAAAACCGGCTAGAAAGGGTTAACATTATGTTGGTGGAACACCAACAGCTGCTTTAAGAATGTAGTTACACTGTTTACTTGGTCATCCCTAGTTACTCTAGGTTAGACCCCATTACTAACAGCTGCTCCCAACTTTCTACCTCTTTACTGTGCCTAATGTTTTTATGCAACTTTGTGATACGCACTTTTTTAAGACTGTCATACAGAGCTAGAACAAGAGAAATCCTTTAAAAACACTATACTTTAGTGAATTTAGTTGGGCATAGGGAGGGGGGAAATGTGGGTAGTTAGGGTCTGGCGGCCGGAAGATACCGCGCTGTACGGGAAGATAAGGCCTCTCTCCCAATAGTATTTAGTTTATGATGTAAGCGGACGGAAATGAGGTCGTAAACCCAGGCTATATAATGCCATGCCTCCTACCAATAAACGCCATTTGCCGTCCACCACATTGGTGTCTGCGTGCTTATGGACCGAGCGACCTGGGGTCTGGTCGCCGTGCCGTTACTGAACCAGGTCGCCACGCCTACCACAGGCAACACGTAGATTTCCGTAGGGGCCTGTAGGGTTGTGTAAGTGCCCGCAGGGGTTGGTAGGAGCTTGTAGGGTGCCATAAGTTTCCAGAGGGTTGTGTAGGGTTCCGTAGGGGCCTGTGGTGTTCCCTAGGGGCCTGTAGAGTCTCGTACGGTTCCGTAGGGGCCTGTAGGTTTCCATAAGCGCCTGCAGAGGTTTGAAGGGGCCCGTACTGTTCCGTAAGGATCCATAGGGCTCCGTAGAGCTTCGTAGGTTCCCTAGAGGCCTGTAGAATACCGCAGGAGCCAGTAGTGTTCTGTAGGGGCCCGTAGGGTTCCTTCCATAGGGGCTGGCAGTGTTCCGTAGGGGCCTCTAGGGTTGAGTAAGTACCCGCAGGAGTCTGTAGGAATCCGTGGGATTCTGTAAGGTTCTGGAGGGTTCTACAGGGTTCCGTAGGGGCCCGTAGAGTTCCGTAGTGGCTGGTAAAGTTCCGTAGGGCCCTGTACCGTTCCGTAACTGCCTGCAAGGGTCTTTAGGCTTCCGTAGGGGCTGGTAGGGTTCCATAAAGTTCCGTGGGTTCCTGCAGAGTTCTGCAAGTGCCCGCAAGGGCCTGTAGGGGCCCACAGTGTTTCTGTCAGGTTCCGTAGAGTTCCACAGGGGCCATAGGTTTCCGTAGTGGCTGGTAGTATTCCGTAGGGGTCTGTAGGGTTCCGTAGGCACCTGCAGTGTTCTGTAGGAGCCCATAGGGTTTTAGTGAGGTTCCGTTGTGTTGCTAAGGGTCTTGTAGAGTGCTGTCGGGTCCTGGAGTATTCTGTAGGGTTCCAGAGGGGCTCGTAGGGTTGCGTCAAAATCTGTAGGCTTCCCTAGGGGCCCGTAGAGTCCCGTAGATTTCCGTAGGGGCCTGTAGGGTTGTGTAAGTGCCCGCAGGGGTTGGTAGGAGCTTGTGGGGTGCCATATGTTTCCAGAGGGTTGTGTAGGGTTCCGTAGGGGCCTGTGGTGTTCCCTAGGGGCCTGTAGAGTCTCGTACAGTTCCGTAGGGTCCTGTAGGTTTCCATAAGCGCCTGCAGAGGTTTGAAGGGGCCCGTACTGTTCCGTAAGGATCCATAGGGCTCCGTAGAGCTTCGTAGGTTCCCTAGAGGCCTGTAGAGTACCGCAGGAGCCAGTAGTGTTCTGTAGGGGCCCGTAGGGTTCCTTCCATAGGGGCTGGCAGTGTTCCGTAGGGGCCTCTAGGGTTGAGTAAGTGCCCACAGGAGTCTGTAGGAATCCGTGGCATTGTGTAAGGTTCTGGAGGGTTCTGCAGGGTTCCGTAGGGGCCCGTAGAGTTCCGTAGTGGCTGGTAAAGTTCCGTAGGGCCCTGTACCGTTCCATAACTGCCTGCAAGGGTCTTTAGGCTTCCATAGGGGCTGGTAGGGTTCCATAAAGTTCCGTGGGTTCCTGCAGAGTTCTGCAAGTGCCCGCAAGGGCCTGTAGGGGCCCACAGTGTTTCTGTCAGGTTCCGTAGAGTTCCGTAGGGGCCATAGGTTTCCATAGCGGCTGGTAGTATTCCGTAGGGGTCTGTACGGTTCCGTAGGCACCTGCAGTGTTCTGTAGGAGCCCATAGGGTTTTAGTGAGGTTCCGTTGTGTTGCTAAGGGTCTTGTAGAGTGCTGTCGGGTCCTGGAGTATTCTGTAGGGTTCCAGAGGGGCTTGTAGGGTTCCGTCAAAATCTGTAGGCTTCCCTAGGGGCCCGTAGAGTCCCGTAGATTTCCGTAGGGGCCTGTAGGGTTGTGTAAGTGCCCGCAGGGGTTGGTAGGAGCTTGTAGGGTGCCATATGTTTCCGGAGGGTTGTGTAGGGTTCCGTAGGGGCCTGTGGTGTTCCCTAGGGGCCTGTAGAGTCTCGTACAGTTCCGTAGGGTCCTGTAGGTTTCCATAAGTGCCCGCAGAGGTCTGAAGGGGCCCGTACTGTTCCGTAAGGATCCATAGGGCTCCGTAGAGCTTCGTAGGTTCCCTAGAGGCCTGTAGAGTACCGCAGGAGCCAGTAGTGTTCTGTAGGGGCCCGTAGGGTTCCTTCCATAGGGGCTGGCAGTGTTCCGTAGGGGCCTCTAGGGTTGAGTAAGTACCCGCAGGAGTCTGTAGGAATCCGTGGGATTCTGTAAGGTTCTGGAGGGTTCTACAGGGTTCCGTAGGGGCCCGTAGAGTTCCGTAGTGGCTGGTAAAGTTCCGTAGGGCCCTGTACCGTTCCATAACTGCCTGCAAGGGTCTTTAGGCTTCCGTAGGGGCTGGTAGGGTTCCATAAAGTTCCGTGGGTTCCTGCAGAGTTCTGCAAGTGCCCGCAAGGGCCTGTAGGGGCCCACAGTGTTTCTGTCAGGTTCTGTAGAGTTCCGTAGGGTCCATAGGTTTCCGTAGTGGCTGGTAGTATTCCGTAGGGGTCTGTAGGGTTCCGTAGGCACCTGCAGTGTTCTGTAGGAGCCCATAGGGTTTTAGTGAGGTTCCGTTGTGTTGCTAAGGGTCTTGTAGAGTGCTGTCGGGTCCTGGAGTATTCTGTAGGGTTCCAGAGGGGCTCGTAGGGTTCCGTCAAAATCTGTAGGCTTCCCTAGGGGCCCGTAAAGTCCCGTAGATTTCCGTAGGGGCCTGTAGGGTTGTGTAAGTGCCCGCAGGGGTTGGTAGGAGCTTGTAGGGTGCCATAAGTTTCCAGAGGGTTGTGTAGGGTTCCGTAGGGGCCTGTGGTGTTCCCCAGGGGCCTGTAGAGTCTCGTACGGTTCCGTAGGGGCCTGTAGGTTTCCATAAGTGCCCGCAGAGGTCTGAAGGGGCCCGTACTGTTCCGTAAGGATCCATAGGGCTCCGTAGAGCTTCGTAGGTTCCCTAGAGGCCTGTAGAGTACCGCAGGAGCCAGTAGTGTTCTGTAGGGGCCCGTAGGGTTCCTTCCATAGGGGCTGGCAGTGTTCCGTAGGGGCCTCTAGGGTTGAGTAAGTGCCCGCAGGAGTCTGTAGGAATCCGTGGGATTGTGTAAGGTTCTGGAGGGTTCTGCAGGGTTCCGTAGGGGCCCGTAGAGTTCCGTAGTGGCTGGTAAAGTTCCGTAGGGCCCTGTACCGTTCCGTAACTGCCTGCAAGGGTCTTTAGGCTTCCGTAGGGGCTGGTAGGGTTCCATAAAGTTCCGTGGGTTCCTGCAGAGTTCTGCAAGTGCCCGCAAGGGCCTGTAGGGGCCCACAGTGTTTCTGTCAGGTTCCGTAGAGTTCCGTAGGGGCCATAGGTTTCCGTAGTGGCTGGTAGTATTCCGTAGGGGTCTGTAGGGTTCCGTAGGCACCTGCAGTGTTCTGTAGGAGCCCATAGGGTTTTAGTGAGGTTCCGTTGTGTTGCTAAGGGTCTTGTAGAGTGGTGTCGGGTCCTGGAGTATTCTGTAGGGTTCCAGAGGGGCTTGTAGGGTTCAGTCAAAATCTGTAGGCTTCCCTAGGGTCCCATGGAGTCCCGTAGATTTCCGTAGGGGCCTGTAGGGTTGTGTAAGTGCCCGCAGGGGTTGGTAGGAGCTTGTAGGGTGCCATAAGTTTCCAGAGGGTTGTGTAGGGTTCCGTAGGGGCCTGTGGTGTTCCCTAGGGGCCTGTAGAGTCTCGTACGGTTCCGTAGGGGCCTGTAGGTTTCCATAAGCGCCCGCAGAGGTCTGAAGGGGCCCGTACTGTTCCGTAAGGATCCATAGGGCTCCGTAGAGCTTCGTAGGTTCCCTAGAGGCCTGTAGAGTACTGCAGGAGCCAGTAGTGTTCTGTAGGGGCCCGTAAGGTTCCTTCCATAGGGGCTGGCAGTGTTCCGTAGGGGCCTCTAGGGTTGAGTAAGTGCCCGCAGGAGTCTGTAGGAATCCGTGGGATTGTGTAAGGTTCTGGAGGGTTCTGCAGGGTTCCGTAGGGGCCCGTAGAGTTCCGTAGTGGCTGGTAAAGTTCCGTAGGGCCCTGTACCGTTCCGTAACTGCCTGCAAGGGTCTTTAGGCTTCCGTAGGGGCTGGTAGGGTTCCATAAAGTTCCGTGGGTTCCTGCAGAGTTCTGCAAGTGCCCGCAAGGGCCTGTAGGGGCCCACAGTGTTTCTGTCAGGTTCCGTAGAGTTCCGTAGGGGCCATAGGTTTCCGTAGTGGCTGGTAGTATTCCGTAGGGGTCTGTAGGGTTCCGTAGGCACCTGCAGTGTTCTGTAGGAGCCCATAGGGTTTTAGTGAGGTTCCGTTGTGTTGCTAAGGGTCTTGTAGAGTGCTGTCGGGTCCTGGAGTATTCTGTAGGGTTCCAGAGGGGCTCGTAGGGTTCCGTCAAAATCTGTAGGCTTCCCTAGGGGCCCGTAAAGTCCCGTAGATTTCCGTAGGGGCCTGTAGGGTTGTGTAAGTGCCTGCAGGGGTTGGTAGGAGCTTGTAGGGTGCCATAAGTTTCCAGAGGGTTGTGTAGGGTTCCGTAGGGGCCTGTGGTGTTCCCCAGGGGCCTGTAGAGTCTCGTACGGTTCCGTAGGGGCCTGTAGGTTTCCATAAGCGCCCGCAGAGGTCTGAAGGGGCCCGTACTGTTCCGTAAGGATCCATAGGGCTCCGTAGAGCTTCGTAGGTTCCCTAGAGGCCTGTAGAGTACCGCAGGAGCCAGTAGTGTTCTGTAGGGGCCCGTAGGGTTCCTTCCATAGGGGCTGGCAGTGTTCCGTAGGGGCCTCTAGGGTTGAGTAAGTGCCCGCAGGAGTCTGTAGGAATCCGTGGGATTGTGTAAGGTTCTGGAGGGTTCTGCAGGGTTCCGTAGGGGCCCGTAGAGTTCCGTAGTGGCTGGTAAAGTTCCGTAGGGCCCTGTACCGTTCCGTAACTGCCTGCAAGGGTCTTTAGGCTTCCGTAGGGGCTGGTAGGGTTCCATAAAGTTCCGTGGGTTCCTGCAGAGTTCTGCAAGTGCCCGCAAGGGCCTGTAGGGGCCCACAGTGTTTCTGTCAGGTTCCGTAGAGTTCCGTAGGGGCCATAGGTTTCCGTAGTGGCTGGTAGTATTCCGTAGGGGTCTGTAGGGTTCCGTTGGCACCTGCAGTGTTCTGTAGGAGCCCATAGGGTTTTAGTGAGGTTCCGTTGTGTTGCTAAGGGTCTTGTAGAGTGCTGTCGGGTCCTGGAGTATTCTGTAGGGTTCCAGAGGGGCTTGTAGGGTTCCGTCAAAATCTGTAGGCTTCCCTAGGGGCCCGTAGAGTCCCGTAGATTTCCGTAGGGGCCTGTAGGGTTGTGTAAGTGCCCGCAGGGGTTGGTAGGAGCTTGTAGGGTGCCATAAGTTTCCAGAGGGTTGTGTAGGGTTCCGTAGGGGCCTGTGGTGTTCCCTAGGGGCCTGTAGAGTCTCGTACGGTTCCGTAGGGGCCTGTAGGTTTCCATAAGCGCCCGCAGAGGTCTGAAGGGGCCCGTACTGTTCCGTAAGGATCCATAGGGCTCCGTAGAGCTTCGTAGGTTCCCTAGAGGCCTGTAGAGTACTGCAGGAGCCAGTAGTGTTCTGTAGGGGCCCGTAAGGTTCCTTCCATAGGGGCTGGCAGTGTTCCGTAGGGGCCTCTAGGGTTGAGTAAGTGCCCGCAGGAGTCTGTAGGAATCCGTGGGATTGTGTAAGGTTCTGGAGGGTTCTGCAGGGTTCCGTAGGGGCCCGTAGAGTTCCGTAGTGGCTGGTAAAGTTCCGTAGGGCCCTGTACCGTTCCGTAACTGCCTGCAAGGGTCTTTAGGCTTCCGTAGGGGCTGGTAGGGTTCCATAAAGTTCCGTGGGTTCCTGCAGAGTTCTGCAAGTGCCCGCAAGGGCCTGTAGGGGCCCACAGTGTTTCTGTCAGGTTCCGTAGAGTTCCGTAGGGGCCATAGGTTTCCGTAGTGGCTGGTAGTATTCCGTAGGGGTCTGTAGGGTTCCGTTGGCACCTGCAGTGTTCTGTAGGAGCCCATAGGGTTTTAGTGAGCTTCCGTTGTGTTGCTAAGGGTCTTGTAGAGTGCTGTCGGGTCCTGGAGTATTCTGTAGGGTTCCAGAGGGGCTTGTAGGGTTCAGTCAAAATCTGTAGGCTTCCCTAGGGTCCCATGGAGTCCCGTAGATTTCCGTAGGGGCCTGTAGGGTTGTGTAAGTGCCCGCAGGGGTTGGTAGGAGCTTGTAGGGTGCCATAAGTTTCCAGAGGGTTGTGTAGGGTTCCGTAGGGGCCGGTGGTGTTCCCTAGGGGCCTGTAGAGTCTCGTACGGTTCCGTAGGGTCCTGTAGGTTTCCATAAGCGCCCGCAGAGGTCTGAAGGGGCCCGTACTGTTCCGTAAGGATCCATAGGGCTCCGTAGAGCTTCGTAGGTTCCCTAGAGGCCTGTAGAGTACCGCAGGAGCCAGTAGTGTTCTGTAGGGGCCCGTAGGGTTCCTTCCATAGGGGCTGGCAGTGTTCCGTAGGGGCCTCTAGGGTTGAGTAAGTGCCCGCAGGAGTCTGTAGGAATCCGTGGGATTGTGTAAGGTTCTGGAGGGTTCTGCAGGGTTCCGTAGGGGCCCGTAGAGTTCCGTAGTGGCTGGTAAAGTTCCGTAGGGCCCTGCACCGTTCCGTAACTGCCTGCAAGGGTCTTTAGGCTTCCGTAGGGGCTGGTAGGGTTCCATAAAGTTCCGTGGGTTCCTGCAGAGTTCTGCAAGTGCCCGCAAGGGCCTGTAGGGGCCCACAGTGTTTCTGTCAGGTTCCGTAGAGTTCCATAGGGGCCATAGGTTTCCGTAGTGGCTGGTAGTATTCCGTAGGGGTCTGTAGGGTTCCGTAGGCACCTGCAGTGTTCTGTAGGAGCCCATAGGGTTTTAATGAGGTTCCGTTGTGTTGCTAAGGGTCTTGTAGAGTGCTGTCGGGTCCTGGAGTATTCTGTAGGGTTCCAGAGGGGCTTGTAGGGTTCCGTCAAAATCTGTAGGCTTCCCTAGGGGCCCGTAGAGTCCCGTAGATTTCCGTAGATTTCCGTAGGTGCCTGTAGGGTTGTGTAAGTGCCCGCAGGGGTTGGTAGGAGCTTGTAGGGTGCCATATGTTTCCGGAGGGTTGTGTAGGGTTCCGTAGGGGCCTGTGGTGTTCCCTAGGGGCCTGTAGAGTCTCGTACAGTTCCGTAGGGGCCTGTAGGTTTCCATAAGCGCCCGCAGAGGTCTGAAGGGGCCCGTACTGTTCCGTAAGGATCCATAGGGCTCCGTAGAGCTTCGTAGGTTCCCTAGAGGCCTGTAGAGTACCGCAGGAGCCAGTAGTGTTCTGTAGGGGTCTGTAAGGTTCCTTCCATAGGGGCTGGCAGTGTTCCGTAGGGGCCTCTAGGGTTGAGTAAGTGCCCGCAGGAGTCTGTAGGAATCCGTGGGATTGTGTAAGGTTCTGGAGGGTTCTGCAGGGTTCCGTAGGGGCCCGTAGAGTTCCGTAGTGGAAGGTAAAGTTCCGTAGGGCCCTGTGGGGTTCTGTATGGACCTGTAGGGTTCTGTAGGGGTCTGTAGGGTTCCGTAGGCACCTGCAGTGTTCTGTAGGAGCCCATAGGGTTTTAGTGAGGTTCCGTTGTGTTGCTAAGGGTCTTGTAGAGTGCTGTCGGGTCCTGGAGTATTCTGTAGGGTTCCAGAGGGGCTCGTAGGGTTCCGTCATAATCTGTAGGCTTCCCTAGGGGACCGTAGAGTCCCATAGATTTCCGTAGGGGCCTGTAGGGTTGTGTAAGTGCCCGCAGGGGTTGGTAGGAGCTTGTAGGGTGCCATAAGTTTCCAGAGGGTTGTGTAGGGTTCCGTAGGGGCCTGTGGTGTTCCCTAGGGGCCTGTAGAGTCTCGTACAGTTCCGTAGGGTCCTGTAGGTTTCCATAAGCGCCTGCAGAGGTTTGAAGGGGCCCGTACTGTTCCGTAAGGATCCATAGGGCTCCGTAGAGCTTCGTAGGTTCCCTAGAGGCCTGTAGAGTACTGCAGGAGCCAGTAGTGTTCTGTAGGGGCCCGTAAGGTTCCTTCCATAGGGGCTGGCAGTGTTCCGTAGGGGCCTCTAGGGTTGAGTAAGTGCCCGCAGGAGTCTGTAGGAATCCGTGGGATTGTGTAAGGTTCTGGAGGGTTCTGCAGGGTTCCGTAGGGGCCCGTAGAGTTCCGTAGTGGCTGGTAAAGTTCCGTAGGGCCCTGTACCGTTCCGTAACTGCCTGCAAGGGTCTTTAGGCTTCCGTAGGGGCTGGTAGGGTTCCATAAAGTTCCGTGGGTTCCTGCAGAGTTCTGCAAGTGCCCGCAAGGGCCTGTAGGGGCCCACAGTGTTTCTGTCAGGTTCCGTAGAGTTCCGTAGGGGCCATAGGTTTCCGTAGTGGCTGGTAGTATTCCGTAGGGGTCTGTAGGGTTCCGTTGGCACCTGCAGTGTTCTGTAGGAGCCCATAGGGTTTTAGTGAGCTTCCGTTGTGTTGCTAAGGGTCTTGTAGAGTGCTGTCGGGTCCTGGAGTATTCTGTAGGGTTCAGTCAAAATCTGTAGGCTTCCCTAGGTTCCCATGGCGTCCCGTAGATTTCCGTAGGGGCCTGTAGGGTTGTGTAAGTGCCCGCAGGGGTTGGTAGGAGCTTGTAGGGTGCCATAAGTTTCCAGAGGGTTGTGTAGGGTTCCGTAGGGGCCTGTGGTGTTCCCTAGGGGCCTGTAGAGTCTCGTACGGTTCCGTAGGGGCCTGTAGGTTTCCATAAGCGCCCGCAGAGGTTTGAAGGGGCCCGTACTGTTCCGTAAGGATCCATAGGGCTCTGTAGAGCTTCGTAGGTTCCCTAGAGGCCTGTAGAGTACCGCAGGAGCCAGTAGTGTTCTGTAGGGGCCCGTAGGGTTCCTTCCATAGGGGCTGGCAGTGTTCCGTAGGGGCCTCTAGGGTTGAGTAAGTGCCCGCAGGAGTCTGTAGGAATCCGTGGGATTGTGTAAGGTTCTGGAGGGTTCTGCAGGGTTCCGTAGGGGCCCGTAGAGTTCCGTAGTGGAAGGTAAAGTTCCGTAGGGCCCTGTGGGGTTCTGTATGGACCTGTAGGGTTCTGTAGGGGTCTGTAGGGTTCCGTAGGCACCTGCAGTGTTCTGTAGGAGCCCATAGGGTTTTAGTGAGGTTCCGTTGTGTTGCTAAGGGTCTTGTAGAGTGCTGTCAGGTCCTGGAGTATTCTGTAGGGTTCCAGAGGGGCTCGTAGGGTTCCGTCATAATCTGTAGGCTTCCCTAGGGGACCGTAGAGTCCCATAGATTTCCGTAGGGGCCTGTAGGGTTGTGTAAGTGCCCACAGGGGTTGGTAGGAGCTTGTAGGGTGCCATAAGTTTCCAGAGGGTTGTGTAGGGTTCCGTAGGGGCCTGTGGTGTTCCCTAGGGGCCTGTAGAGTCTCGTACAGTTCCGTAGGGTCCTGTAGGTTTCCATAAGCGCCTGCAGAGGTTTGAAGGGGCCCGTACTGTTCCGTAAGGATCCATAGGGCTCCGTAGAGCTTCGTAGGTTCCCTAGAGGCCTGTAGAGTACTGCAGGAGCCAGTAGTGTTCTGTAGGGGCCCGTAAGGTTCCTTCCATAGGGGCTGGCAGTGTTCCGTAGGGGCCTCTAGGGTTGAGTAAGTGCCCGCAGGAGTCTGTAGGAATCCGTGGGATTGTGTAAGGTTCTGGAGGGTTCTGCAGGGTTCCGTAGGGGCCCGTAGAGTTCCGTAGTGGCTGGTAAAGTTCCCTAGGGCCCTGTACCGTTCCGTAACTGCCTGCAAGGGTCTTTAGGCTTCCGTAGGGGCTGGTAGGGTTCCATAAAGTTCCGTGGGTTCCTGCAGAGTTCTGCAAGTGCCCGCAAGGGCCTGTAGGGGCCCACAGTGTTTCTGTCAGGTTCCGTAGAGTTCCGTAGGGGCCATAGGTTTCCGTAGTGGCTGGTAGTATTCCGTAGGGGTCTGTAGGGTTCCGTTGGCACCTGCAGTGTTCTGTAGGAGCCCATAGGGTTTTAGTGAGCTTCCGTTGTGTTGCTAAGGGTCTTGTAGAGTGCTGTCGGGTCCTGGAGTATTCTGTAGGGTTCAGTCAAAATCTGTAGGCTTCCCTAGGGTCCCATGGCGTCCCGTAGATTTCCGTAGGGGCCTGTAGGGTTGTGTAAGTGCCCGCAGGGGTTGGTAGGAGCTTGTAGGGTGCCATAAGTTTCCAGAGGGTTGTGTAGGGTTCCGTAGGGGCCTGTGGTGTTCCCTAGGGGCCTGTAGAGTCTCGTACGGTTCCGTAGGGGCCTGTAGGTTTCCATAAGCGCCCGCAGAGGTTTGAAGGGGCCCGTACTGTTCCGTAAGGATCCATAGGGCTCTGTAGAGCTTCGTAGGTTCCCTAGAGGCCTGTAGAGTACCGCAGGAGCCAGTAGTGTTCTGTAGGGGCCCGTAGGGTTCCTTCCATAGGGGCTGGCAGTGTTCCGTAGGGGCCTCTAGGGTTGAGTAAGTGCCCGCAGGAGTCTGTAGGAATCCGTGGGATTGTGTAAGGTTCTGGAGGGTTCTGCAGGGTTCCGTAGGGGCCCGTAGAGTTCCGTAGTGGAAGGTAAAGTTCCGTAGGGCCCTGTGGGGTTCTGTATGGACCTGTAGGGTTCTGTAGGGGTCTGTAGGGTTCCGTAGGCACCTGCAGTGTTCTGTAGGAGCCCATAGGGTTTTAGTGAGGTTCCGTTGTGTTGCTAAGGGTCTTGTAGAGTGCTGTCGGGTCCTGGAGTATTCTGTAGGGTTCCAGAGGGGCTCGTAGGGTTCCGTCATAATCTGTAGGCTTCCCTAGGGGACCGTAGAGTCCCATAGATTTCCGTAGGGGCCTGTAGGGTTGTGTAAGTGCCCACAGGGGTTGGTAGGAGCTTGTAGGGTGCCATAAGTTTCCAGAGGGTTGTGTAGGGTTCCGTAGGGGCCTGTGGTGTTCCCTAGGGGCCTGTAGAGTCTCGTACAGTTCCGTAGGGTCCTGTAGGGTTGTGTAAGTGCCCGCAGGGGTTGGTAGGAGCTTGTAGGGTGCCATAAGTTTCCAGAGGGTTGTGTAGGGTTCCGTAGGGGCCTGTGGTGTTCCCTAGGGGCCTGTAGAGTCTCGTACGGTTCCGTAGGGGCCTGTAGGTTTCCATAAGCGCCCGCAGAGGTTTGAAGGGGCCCGTACTGTTCCGTAAGGATCCATAGGGCTCCGTAGAGCTTCGTAGGTTCCCTAGAGGCCTGTAGAGTACCGCAGGAGCCAGTAGTGTTCTGTAAGGGCCCGTAGGGTTCCTTCCATAGGGGCTGGCAGTGTTCCGTAGGGGCCTCTAGGGTTGAGTAAGTGCCCGCAGGAGTCTGTAGGAATCCGTGGGATTGTGTAAGGTTCTGGAGGGTTCTGCAGGGTTCCGTAGGGGCCCGTAGAGTTCCGTAGTGGCTGGTAAAGTTCCGTAGGGCCCTGCACCGTTCCGTAACTGCCTGCAAGGGTCTTTAGGCTTCCGTAGGGGCTGGTAGGGTTCCATAAAGTTCCGTGGGTTCCTGCAGAGTTCTGCAAGTGCCCGCAAGGGCCTGTAGGGGCCCACAGTGTTTCTGTCAGGTTCCGTAGAGTTCCATAGGGGCCATAGGTTTCCGTAGTGGCTGGTAGTATTCCGTAGGGGTCTGTAGGGTTCCGTAGGCACCTGCAGTGTTCTGTAGGAGCCCATAGGGTTTTAATGAGGTTCCGTTGTGTTGCTAAGGGTCTTGTAGAGTGCTGTCGGGTCCTGGAGTATTCTGTAGGGTTCCAGAGGGGCTTGTAGGGTTCCGTCAAAATCTGTAGGCTTCCCTAGGGGCCCGTAGAGTCCCGTAGATTTCCGTAGATTTCCGTAGGGGCCTGTAGGGTTGTGTAAGTGCCCGCAGGGGTTGGTAGGAGCTTGTAGGGTGCCATATGTTTCCAGAGGGTTGTGTAGGGTTCCGTAGGGGCCTGTGGTGTTCCCTAGGGGCCTGTAGAGTCTCGTACAGTTCCGTAGGGGCCTGTAGGTTTCCATAAGCGCCCGCAGAGGTCTGAAGGGGCCCGTACTGTTCCGTAAGGATCCATAGGGCTCCGTAGAGCTTCGTAGGTTCCCTAGAGGCCTGTAGAGTACCGCAGGAGCCAGTAGTGTTCTGTAGGGGCCCGTAGGGTTCCTTCCATAGGGGCTGGCAGTGTTCCGTAGGGGCCTCTAGGGTTGAGTAAGTGCCCGCAGGAGTCTGTAGGAATCCGTGGGATTGTGTAAGGTTCTGGAGGGTTCTACAGGGTTCCGTAGGGGCCCGTAGAGTTCCGTAGTGGCTGGTAAAGTTCCGTAGGGCCCTGTACCGTTCCGTAACTGCCTGCAAGGGTCTTTAGGCTTCCGTAGGGGCTGGTAGGGTTCCATAAAGTTCCGTGGGTTCCTGCAGAGTTCTGCAAGTGCCCGCAAGGGCCTGTAGGGGCCCACAGTGTTTCTGTCAGGTTCCGTAGAGTTCCGTAGGGGCCATAGGTTTCCATAGCGGCTGGTAGTATTCCGTAGGGGTCTGTAGGGTTCCGTAGGCACCTGCAGTGTTCTGTAGGAGCCCATAGGGTTTTAGTGAGGTTCCGTTGTGTTGCTAAGGGTCTTGTAGAGTGCTGTCGGGTCCTGGAGTATTCTGTAGGGTTCCAGAGGGGCTCGTAGGGTTCCGTCAAAATCTGTAGGCTTCCCTAGGGGCCCGTAGAGTCCCGTAGATTTCCGTAGGGGCCTGTAGGGTTGTGTAAGTGCCCGCAGGGGTTGGTAGGAGCTTGTAGGGTGCCATAAGTTTCCAGAGGGTTGTGTAGGGTTCCGTAGGGGCCGGTGGTGTTCCCTAGGGGCCTGTAGAGTCTCGTACGGTTCCGTAGGGGCCTGTAGGTTTCCATAAGCGCCCGCAGAGGTCTGAAGGGGCCCGTACTGTTCCGTAAGGATCCATAGGGCTCCGTAGAGCTTCGTAGGTTCCCTAGAGGCCTGTAGAGTACCGCAGGAGCCAGTAGTGTTCTGTAGGGGCCCGTAGGGTTCCTTCCATAGGGGCTGGCAGTGTTCCGTAGGGGCCTCTAGGGTTGAGTAAGTACCTGCAGGAGTCTGTAGGAATCCGTGGGATTGTGTAAGGTTCTGGAGGGTTCTGCAGGGTTCCGTAGGGGCCCGTAGAGTTCCGTAGTGGCTGGTAAAGTTCCGTAGGGCCCTGTACCGTTCCATAACTGCCTGCAAGGGTCTTTAGGCTTCCGTAGGGGCTGGTAGGGTTCCATAAAGTTCCGTGGGTTCCTGCAGAGTTCTGCAAGTGCCCGCAAGGGCCTGTAGGGGCCCACAGTGTTTCTGTCAGGTTCCGTAGAGTTCCGTAGGGGCCATAGGTTTCCATAGCGGCTGGTAGTATTCCGTAGGGGTCTGTAGGGTTCCGTAGGCACCTGCAGTGTTCTGTAGGAGCCCATAGGGTTTTAGTGAGGTTCCGTTGTGTTGCTAAGGGTCTTGTAGAGTGCTGTCGGGTCCTGGAGTATTCTGTAGGGTTCCAGAGGGGCTTGTAGGGTTCCGTCAAAATCTGTAGGCTTCCCTAGGGGCCCGTAGAGTCCCGTAGATTTCCGTAGGGGCCTGTAGGGTTGTGTAAGTGCCCGCAGGGGTTGGTAGGAGCTTGTAGGGTGCCATATGTTTCCAGAGGGTTGTGTAGGGTTCCGTAGAGGCCTGTGGTGTTCCCTAGGGGCCTGTAGAGTCTCGTACGGTTCCGTAGGGGCCTGTAGTGTTCCCTAGGGGCCTGTAGAGTCTCGTACAGTTCCGTAGGGTCCTGTAGGTTTCCATAAGCGCCCGCAGAGGTCTGAAGGGGCCCGTACTGTTCCGTAAGGATCCATAGGGCTCCGTAGAGCTTCGTAGGTTCCGTAGGGGCCCGTAGAGTTCCGTAGTGGCTGGTAAAGTTCCGTAGGGCCCTGTACCGTTCCATAACTGCCTGCAAGGGTCTTTAGGCTTCCGTAGGGGCTGGTAGGGTTCCATAAAGTTCCGTGGGTTCCTGCAGAGTTCTGCAAGTGCCCGCAAGGGCCTGTAGGGGCCCAGAGTGTTTCTGTCAGGTTCCGTAGAGTTCCGTAGGGGCCATAGGTTTCCATAGCGGCTGGTAGTATTCCGTAGGGGTCTGTAGGGTTCCGTAGGCACCTGCAGTGTTCTGTAGGAGCCCATAGGGTTTTAGTGAGGTTCCGTTGTGTTGCTAAGGTTCTTGTAGAGTGCTGTCGGGTCCTGGAGTATTCTGTAGGGTTCCAGAGGGGCTCGTAGGGTTCCGTCAAAATCTGTAGGCTTCCCTAGGGGCCCGTAGATTTCCGTAGATTTCCGTAGGGGCCTGTAGGGTTGTGTAAGTGCCCGCAGGAGTCTGTAGGAATCCGTGGGATTGTGTAAGGTTCTGGAGGGTTCTGCAGGGTTCCGTAGGGGCCCGTAGAGTTCCGTAGTGGCTGGTAAAGTTCCGTAGGGCCCTGTACCGTTCCATAACTGCCTGCAAGGGTCTTTAGGCTTCCGTAGGGGCTGGTAGGGTTCCATAAAGTTCCGTGGGTTCCTGCAGAGTTCTGCAAGTGCCCGCAAGGGCCTGTAGGGGCCCACAGTGTTTCTGTCAGGTTCCGTAGAGTTCCGTAGGGGCCATAGGTTTCCATAGCGGCTGGTAGTATTCCGTAGGGGTCTGTAGGGTTCCGTAGGCACCTGCAGTGTTCTGTAGGAGCCCATAGGGTTTTAGTGAGGTTCCGTTGTGTTGCTAAGGGTCTTGTAGAGTGCTGTCGGGTCCTGGAGTATTCTGTAGGGTTCCAGAGGGGCTTGTAGGGTTCCGTCAAAAACTGTAGGCTTCCCTAGGGGCCCGTAGAGTCCCGTAGATTTCCGTAGATTTCCGTAGGGGCCTGTAGGGTTGTGTAAGTGCCCGCAGGGGTTGGTAGGAGCTTGTAGGGTGCCATATGTTTCCGGAGGGTTGTGTAGGGTTCCGTAGGGGCCTGTGGTGTTCCCTAGGGGCCTGTAGAGTCTCGTACAGTTCCGTAGGGTCCTGTAGGTTTCCATAAGCGCCCGCAGAGGTCTGAAGGGGCCCGTACTGTTCCGTAAGGATCCATAGGGCTCCGTAGAGCTTCGTAGGTTCCCTAGAGGCCTGTAGAGTACCGCAGGAGCCAGTAGTGTTCTGTAGGGGTCTGTAAGGTTCCTTCCATAGGGACTGGCAGTGTTCCGTAGGGGCCTCTAGGGTTGAGTAAGTGCCCGCAGGAGTCTGTAGGAATCCGTGGGATTGTGTAAGGTTCTGGAGGGTTCTGCAGGGTTCCGTAGGGGCCCGTAGAGTTCCGTAGTGGCTGGTAAAGTTCCGTAGGGCCCTGTACCGTTCCATAACTGCCTGCAAGGGTCTTTAGGCTTCCGTAGGGGCTGGTAGGGTTCCATAAAGTTCCGTGGGTTCCTGCAGAGTTCTGCAAGTGCCCGCAAGGGCCTGTAGGGGCCCACAGTGTTTCTGTCAGGTTCCGTAGAGTTCCGTAGGGGCCATAGGTTTCCATAGCGGCTGGTAGTATTCCGTAGGGGTCTGTAGGGTTCCGTAGGCACCTGCAGTGTTCTGTAGGAGCCCATAGGGTTTTAGTGAGGTTCCGTTGTGTTGCTAAGGGTCTTGTAGAGTGCTGTCGGGTCCTGGAGTATTCTGTAGGGTTCCAGAGGGGCTTGTAGGGTTCCGTCAAAATCTGTAGGCTTCCCTAGGGGCCCGTAGAGTCCCGTAGATTTCCGTAGGGGCCTGTAGGGTTGTGTAAGTGCCTGCAGGGGTTGGTAGGAGCTTGTAGGGTGCCATAAGTTTCCAGAGGGTTGTGTAGGGTTCCGTAGGGGCCTGTGGTGTTCCCTAGGGGCCTGTAGAGTCTCGTACAGTTCCGTAGGGTCCTGTAGGTTTCCATAAGCGCCTGCAGAGGTTTGAAGGGGCCCGTACTGTTCCGTAAGGATCCATAGGGCTCCGTAGAGCTTCGTAGGTTCCCTAGAGGCCTGTAGAGTACCGCAGGAGCCAGTAGTGTTCTGTAGGGGTCTGTAAGGTTCCTTCCATAGGGGCTGGCAGTGTTCCGTAGGGGCCTCTAGGGTTGAGTAAGTGCCCGCAGGAGTCTGTAGGAATCCGTGGGATTGTGTAAGGTTCTGGAGGGTTCTGCAGGGTTCCGTAGGGGCCCGTAGAGTTCCGTAGTGGCTGGTAAAGTTCCGTAGGGCCCTGTACCGTTCCATAACTGCCTGCAAGGGTCTTTAGGCTTCCGTAGGGGCTGGTAGGGTTCCATAAAGTTCCGTGGGTTCCTGCAGAGTTCTGCAAGTGCCCGCAAGGGCCTGTAGGGGCCCACAGTGTTTCTGTCAGGTTCCGTAGAGTTCCGTAGGGGCCATAGGTTTCCATAGCGGCTGGTAGTATTCCGTAGGGGTCTGTAGGGTTCCGTAGGCACCTGCAGTGTTCTGTAGGAGCCCATAGGGTTTTAGTGAGGTTCCGTTGTGTTGCTAAGGGTCTTGTAGAGTGCTGTCGGGTCCTGGAGTATTCTGTAGGGTTCCAGAGGGGCTTGTAGGGTTCCGTCAAAATCTGTAGGCTTCCCTAGGGGCCCGTAGAGTCCCGTAGATTTCCGTAGATTTCCGTAGGGGCCTGTAGGGTTGTGTAAGTGCCCGCAGGGGTTGGTAGGAGCTTGTAGGGTGCCATATGTTTCCGGAGGGTTGTGTAGGGTTCCGTAGGGGCCTGTGGTGTTCCCTAGGGGCCTGTAGAGTCTCGTACAGTTCCGTAGGGTCCTGTAGGTTTCCATAAGCGCCCGCAGAGGTCTGAAGGGGCCCGTACTGTTCCGTAAGGATCCATAGGGCTCCGTAGAGCTTCGTAGGTTCCCTAGAGGCCTGTAGAGTACCGCAGGAGCCAGTAGTGTTCTGTAGGGGTCTGTAAGGTTCCTTCCATAGGGACTGGCAGTGTTCCGTAGGGGCCTCTAGGGTTGAGTAAGTGCCCGCAGGAGTCTGTAGGAATCCGTGGGATTGTGTAAGGTTCTGGAGGGTTCTGCAGGGTTCCGTAGGGGCCCGTAGAGTTCCGTAGTGACTGGTAAAGTTCCGTAGGGCCCTGTACCGTTCCATAACTGCCTGCAAGGGTCTTTAGGCTTCCGTAGGGGCTGGTAGGGTTCCATAAAGTTCCGTGGGTTCCTGCAGAGTTCTGCAAGTGCCCGCAAGGGCCTGTAGGGGCCCACAGTGTTTCTGTCAGGTTCCGTAGAGTTCCGTAGGGGCCATAGGTTTCCATAGCGGCTGGTAGTATTCCGTAGGGGTCTGTAGGGTTCCGTAGGCACCTGCAGTGTTCTGTAGGAGCCCATAGGGTTTTAGTGAGGTTCCGTTGTGTTGCTAAGGGTCTTGTAGAGTGCTGTCGGGTCCTGGAGTATTCTGTAGGGTTCCAGAGGGGCTTGTAGGGTTCCGTCAAAATCTGTAGGCTTCCCTAGGGGCCCGTAGAGTCCCGTAGATTTCCGTAGGGGCCTGTAGGGTTGTGTAAGTGCCTGCAGGGGTTGGTAGGAGCTTGTAGGGTGCCATAAGTTTCCAGAGGGTTGTGTAGGGTTCCGTAGGGGCCTGTGGTGTTCCCTAGGGGCCTGTAGAGTCTCGTACAGTTCCGTAGGGTCCTGTAGGTTTCCATAAGCGCCTGCAGAGGTTTGAAGGGGCCCGTACTGTTCCGTAAGGATCCATAGGGCTCCGTAGAGCTTCGTAGGTTCCCTAGAGGCCTGTAGAGTACCGCAGGAGCCAGTAGTGTTCTGTAGGGGTCTGTAAGGTTCCTTCCATAGGGGCTGGCAGTGTTCCGTAGGGGCCTGTAGGGTTGAGTAAGTGCCCGCAGGAGTCTGTAGGAATCCGTGGGATTGTGTAAGGTTCTGGAGGGTTCTGCAGGGTTCCGTAGGGGCCCGTAGAGTTCCGTAGTGGCTGGTAAAGTTCCGTAGGGCCCTGTACCGTTCCATAACTGCCTGCAAGGGTCTTTAGGCTTCCGTAGGGGCTGGTAGGGTTCCATAAAGTTCCGTGGGTTCCTGCAGAGTTCTGCAAGTGCCCGCAAGGGCCTGTAGGGGCCCAGAGTGTTTCTGTCAGGTTCCGTAGAGTTCCGTAGGGGCCATAGGTTTCCATAGCGGCTGGTAGTATTCCGTAGGGGTCTGTAGGGTTCCGTAGGCACCTGCAGTGTTCTGTAGGAGCCCATAGGGTTTTAGTGAGGTTCCGTTGTGTTGCTAAGGGTCTTGTAGAGTGCTGTCAGGTCCTGGAGTATTCTGTAGGGTTCCAGAGGGGCTTGTAGGGTTCCGTCAAAATCTGTAGGCTTCCCTAGGGGCCCGTAGAGTCCCGTAGATTTCCGTAGGGGCCTGTAGGGTTGTGTAAGTGCCCTCAGGGGTTGGTAGGAGCTTGTAGGGTGCCATATGTTTCCGGAGGGTTGTGTAGGGTTCCGTAGGGGCCTGTGGTGTTCCCTAGGGGCCTGTAGAGTCTCGTACAGTTCCGTAGGGTCCTGTAGGTTTCCATAAGCGCCCGCAGAGGTCTGAAGGGGCCCGTACTGTTCCGTAAGGATCCATAGGGCTCCGTAGAGCTTCGTAGGTTCCCTAGAGGCCTGTAGAGTACCGCAGGAGCCAGTAGTGTTCTGTAGGGACCCATAGGGTTCCTTCCATAGGGGCTGGCAGTGTTCCGTAGGGGCCTCTAGGGTTGAGTAAGTGCCCGCAGGAGTCTGTAGGAATCCGTGGGATTGTGTAAGGTTCTGGAGGGTTCTGCAGGGTTCCGTAGGGGCCCGTAGAGTTCCGTAGTGGCTGGTAAAGTTCCGTAGGGCCCTGTACCGTTCCGTAACTGCCTGCAAGGGTCTTTAGGCTTCCGTAGGGGCTGGTAGGGTTCCATAAAGTTCCGTGGGTTCCTGCAGAGTTCTGCAAGTGCCCGCAAGGGCCTGTAGGGGCCCACAGTGTTTCTGTCAGGTTCCGTAGAGTTCCGTAGGGGCCATAGGTTTCCGTAGTGGCTGGTAGTATTCCGTAGGGGTCTGTAGGGTTCCGTTGGCACCTGCAGTGTTCTGTAGGAGCCCATAGGGTTTTAGTGAGGTTCCGTTGTGTTGCTAAGGGTCTTGTAGAGTGCTGTCGGGTCCTGGAGTATTCTGTAGGGTTCAGTCAAAATCTGTAGGCTTCCCTAGGGTCCCATGGCGTCCCGTAGATTTCCGTAGGGGCCTGTAGGGTTGTGTAAGTGCCCGCAGGGGTTGGTAGGAGCTTGTAGGGTGCCATAAGTTTCCAGAGGGTTGTGTAGGGTTCCGTAGGGGCCTGTGGTGTTCCCTAGGGGCCTGTAGAGTCTCGTACGGTTCCGTAGGGGCCTGTAGGTTTCCATAAGCGCCCGCAGAGGTTTGAAGGGGCCCGTACTGTTCCGTAAGGATCCATAGGGCTCTGTAGAGCTTCGTAGGTTCCCTAGAGGCCTGTAGAGTACCGCAGGAGCCAGTAGTGTTCTGTAGGGGCCCGTAGGGTTCCTTCCATAGGGGCTGGCAGTGTTCCGTAGGGGCCTCTAGGGTTGAGTAAGTGCCCGCAGGAGTCTGTAGGAATCCGTGGGATTGTGTAAGGTTCTGGAGGGTTCTGCAGGGTTCCGTAGGGGCCCGTAGAGTTCCGTAGTGGCTGGTAAAGTTCCGTAGGGCCCTGCACCGTTCCGTAACTGCCTGCAAGGGTCTTTAGGCTTCCGTAGGGGCTGGTAGGGTTCCATAAAGTTCCGTGGGTTCCTGCAGAGTTCTGCAAGTGCCCGCAAGGGCCTGTAGGGGCCCACAGTGTTTCTGTCAGGTTCCGTAGAGTTCCATAGGGGCCATAGGTTTCCGTAGTGGCTGGTAGTATTCCGTAGGGGTCTGTAGGGTTCCGTAGGCACCTGCAGTGTTCTGTAGGAGCCCATAGGGTTTTAATGAGGTTCCGTTGTGTTGCTAAGGGTCTTGTAGAGTGCTGTCGGGTCCTGGAGTATTCTGTAGGGTTCCAGAGGGGCTTGTAGGGTTCCGTCAAAATCTGTAGGCTTCCCTAGGGGCCCGTAGAGTCCCGTAGATTTCCGTAGATTTCCGTAGGGGCCTGTAGGGTTGTGTAAGTGCCCGCAGGGGTTGGTAGGAGCTTGTAGGGTGCCATATGTTTCCGGAGGGTTGTGTAGGGTTCCGTAGGGGCCTGTGGTGTTCCCTAGGGGCCTGTAGAGTCTCGTACAGTTCCGTAGGGTCCTGTAGGTTTCCATAAGCGCCCGCAGAGGTCTGAAGGGGCCCGTACTGTTCCGTAAGGATCCATAGGGCTCCGTAGAGCTTCGTAGGTTCCCTAGAGGCCTGTAGAGTACCGCAGGAGCCAGTAGTGTTCTGTAGGGGCCCGTAGGGTTCCTTCCATAGGGGCTGGCAGTGTTCCGTAGGGGCCTCTAGGGTTGAGTAAGTGCCCGCAGGAGTCTGTAGGAATCCGTGGGATTGTGTAAGGTTCTGGAGGGTTCTACAGGGTTCCGTAGGGGCCCGTAGAGTTCCGTAGTGGCTGGTAAAGTTCCGTAGGGCCCTGTACCGTTCCGTAACTGCCTGCAAGGGTCTTTAGGCTTCCGTAGGGGCTGGTAGGGTTCCATAAAGTTCCGTGGGTTCCTGCAGAGTTCTGCAAGTGCCCGCAAGGGCCTGTAGGGGCCCACAGTGTTTCTGTCAGGTTCCGTAGAGTTCCGTAGGGGCCATAGGTTTCCATAGCGGCTGGTAGTATTCCGTAGGGGTCTGTAGGGTTCCGTAGGCACCTGCAGTGTTCTGTAGGAGCCCATAGGGTTTTAGTGAGGTTCCGTTGTGTTGCTAAGGGTCTTGTAGAGTGCTGTCGGGTCCTGGAGTATTCTGTAGGGTTCCAGAGGGGCTCGTAGGGTTCCGTCAAAATCTGTAGGCTTCCTTAGGGGCCCGTAGAGTCCCGTAGATTTCCGTAGGGGCCTGTAGGGTTGTGTAAGTGCCCGCAGGGGTTGGTAGGAGCTTGTAGGGTGCCATAAGTTTCCAGAGGGTTGTGTAGGGTTCCGTAGGGGCCTGTGGTGTTCCCTAGGGGCCTGTAGAGTCTCGTACGGTTCCGTAGGGGCCTGTAGGTTTCCATAAGCGCCCGCAGAGGTTTGAAGGGGCCCGTACTGTTCCGTAAGGATCCATAGGGCTCTGTAGAGCTTCGTAGGTTCCCTAGAGGCCTGTAGAGTACCGCAGGAGCCAGTAGTGTTCTGTAGGGGCCCGTAGGGTTCCTTCCATAGGGGCTGGCAGTGTTCCGTAGGGGCCTCTAGGGTTGAGTAAGTGCCCGCAGGAGTCTGTAGGAATCCGTGGGATTGTGTAAGGTTCTGGAGGGTTCTGCAGGGTTCCGTAGGGGCCCGTAGAGTTCCGTAGTGGCTGGTAAAGTTCCGTAGGGCCCTGCACCGTTCCGTAACTGCCTGCAAGGGTCTTTAGGCTTCCGTAGGGGCTGGTAGGGTTCCATAAAGTTCCGTGGGTTCCTGCAGAGTTCTGCAAGTGCCCGCAAGGGCCTGTAGGGGCCCACAGTGTTTCTGTCAGGTTCCGTAGAGTTCCATAGGGGCCATAGGTTTCCGTAGTGGCTGGTAGTATTCCGTAGGGGTCTGTAGGGTTCCGTAGGCACCTGCAGTGTTCTGTAGGAGCCCATAGGGTTTTAATGAGGTTCCGTTGTGTTGCTAAGGGTCTTGTAGAGTGCTGTCGGGTCCTGGAGTATTCTGTAGGGTTCCAGAGGGGCTTGTAGGGTTCCGTCAAAATCTGTAGGCTTCCCTAGGGGCCCGTAGAGTCCCGTAGATTTCCGTAGATTTCCGTAGGGGCCTGTAGGGTTGTGTAAGTGCCCGCAGGGGTTGGTAGGAGCTTGTAGGGTGCCATATGTTTCCGGAGGGTTGTGTAGGGTTCCGTAGGGGCCTGTGGTGTTCCCTAGGGGCCTGTAGAGTCTCGTACAGTTCCGTAGGGTCCTGTAGGTTTCCATAAGCGCCCGCAGAGGTCTGAAGGGGCCCGTACTGTTCCGTAAGGATCCATAGGGCTCCGTAGAGCTTCGTAGGTTCCCTAGAGGCCTGTAGAGTACCGCAGGAGCCAGTAGTGTTCTGTAGGGGCCCGTAGGGTTCCTTCCATAGGGGCTGGCAGTGTTCCGTAGGGGCCTCTAGGGTTGAGTAAGTGCCCGCAGGAGTCTGTAGGAATCCGTGGGATTGTGTAAGGTTCTGGAGGGTTCTACAGGGTTCCGTAGGGGCCCGTAGAGTTCCGTAGTGGCTGGTAAAGTTCCGTAGGGCCCTGTACCGTTCCGTAACTGCCTGCAAGGGTCTTTAGGCTTCCGTAGGGGCTGGTAGGGTTCCATAAAGTTCCGTGGGTTCCTGCAGAGTTCTGCAAGTGCCCGCAAGGGCCTGTAGGGGCCCACAGTGTTTCTGTCAGGTTCCGTAGAGTTCCGTAGGGGCCATAGGTTTCCATAGCGGCTGGTAGTATTCCGTAGGGGTCTGTAGGGTTCCGTAGGCACCTGCAGTGTTCTGTAGGAGCCCATAGGGTTTTAGTGAGGTTCCGTTGTGTTGCTAAGGTTCTTGTAGAGTGCTGTCGGGTCCTGGAGTATTCTGTAGGGTTCCAGAGGGGCTCGTAGGGTTCCGTCAAAATCTGTAGGCTTCCTTAGGGGCCCGTAGAGTCCCGTAGATTTCCGTAGGGGCCTGTAGGGTTGTGTAAGTGCCCGCAGGGGTTGGTAGGAGCTTGTAGGGTGCCATAAGTTTCCAGAGGGTTGTGTAGGGTTCCGTAGGGGCCGGTGGTGTTCCCTAGGGGCCTGTAGAGTCTCGTACGGTTCCGTAGGGGCCTGTAGGTTTCCATAAGCGCCCGCAGAGGTCTGAAGGGGCCCGTACTGTTCCGTAAGGATCCATAGGGCTCCGTAGAGCTTCGTAGGTTCCCTAGAGGCCTGTAGAGTACTGCAGGAGCCAGTAGTGTTCTGTAGGGGCCCGTAAGGTTCCTTCCATAGGGGCTGGCAGTGTTCCGTAGGGGCCTCTAGGGTTGAGTAAGTGCCCGCAGGAGTCTGTAGGAATCCGTGGGATTGTGTAAGGTTCTGGAGGGTTCTGCAGGGTTCCGTAGGGGCCCGTAGAGTTCCGTAGTGGCTGGTAAAGTTCCGTAGGGCCCTGTACCGTTCCGTAACTGCCTGCAAGGGTCTTTAGGCTTCGGTAGGGGCTGGTAGGGTTCCATAAAGTTCCGTGGGTTCCTGCAGAGTTCTGCAAGTGCCCGCAAGGGCCTGTAGGGGCCCACAGTGTTTCTGTCAGGTTCCGTAGAGTTCCGTAGGGGCCATAGGTTTCCGTAGTGGCTGGTAGTATTCCGTAGGGGTCTGTAGGGTTCCGTTGGCACCTGCAGTGTTCTGTAGGAGCCCATAGGGTTTTAGTGAGGTTCCGTTGTGTTGCTAAGGGTCTTGTAGAGTGCTGTCGGGTCCTGGAGTATTCTGTAGGGTTCCGTCAAAATCTGTAGGCTTCCCTAGGGGCCCGTGGAGTCCCGTAGATTTCCGTAGGGGCCTGTAGGGTTGTGTAAGTGCCCGCAGGGGTTGGTAGGAGCTTGTAGGGTGCCATAAGTTTCCAGAGGGTTGTGTAGGGTTCCGTAGGGGCCTGTGGTGTTCCCTAGGGGCCTGTAGAGTCTCGTACGGTTCCGTAGGGGCCTGTAGGTTTCCATAAGCGCCCGCAGAGGTTTGAAGGGGCCCGTACTGTTCCGTAAGGATCCATAGGGCTCCGTAGAGCTTCGTAGGTTCCCTAGAGGCCTGTAGAGTACCGCAGGAGCCAGTAGTGTTCTGTAAGGGCCCGTAGGGTTCCTTCCATAGGGGCTGGCAGTGTTACGTAGGGGCCTCTAGGGTTGAGTAAGTGCCCGCAGGAGTCTGTAGGAATCCGTGGGATTGTGTAAGGTTCTGGAGGGTTCTGCAGGGTTCCGTAGGGGCCCGTAGAGTTCCGTAGTGGCTGGTAAAGTTCCGTAGGGCCCTGCACCGTTCCGTAACTGCCTGCAAGGGTCTTTAGGCTTCCGTAGGGGCTGGTAGGGTTCCATAAAGTTCCGTGGGTTCCTGCAGAGTTCTGCAAGTGCCCGCAAGGGCCTGTAGGGGCCCACAGTGTTTCTGTCAGGTTCCGTAGAGTTCCATAGGGGCCATAGGTTTCCGTAGTGGCTGGTAGTATTCCGTAGGGGTCTGTAGGGTTCCGTAGGCACCTGCAGTGTTCTGTAGGAGCCCATAGGGTTTTAATGAGGTTCCGTTGTGTTGCTAAGGGTCTTGTAGAGTGCTGTCGGGTCCTGGAGTATTCTGTAGGGTTCCAGAGGGGCTTGTAGGGTTCCGTCAAAATCTGTAGGCTTCCCTAGGGGCCCGTAGAGTCCCGTAGATTTCCGTAGATTTCCGTAGGGGCCTGTAGGGTTGTGTAAGTGCCCGCAGGGGTTGGTAGGAGCTTGTAGGGTGCCATATGTTTCCAGAGGGTTGTGTAGGGTTCCGTAGGGGCCTGTGGTGTTCCCTAGGGGCCTGTAGAGTCTCGTACAGTTCCGTAGGGGCCTGTAGGTTTCCATAAGCGCCCGCAGAGGTCTGAAGGGGCCCGTACTGTTCCGTAAGGATCCATAGGGCTCCGTAGAGCTTCGTAGGTTCCCTAGAGGCCTGTAGAGTACCGCAGGAGCCAGTAGTGTTCTGTAGGGGCCCGTAGGGTTCCTTCCATAGGGGCTGGCAGTGTTCCGTAGGGGCCTCTAGGGTTGAGTAAGTGCCCGCAGGAGTCTGTAGGAATCCGTGGGATTGTGTAAGGTTCTGGAGGGTTCTACAGGGTTCCGTAGGGGCCCATAGAGTTCCGTAGTGGCTGGTAAAGTTCCGTAGGGCCCTGTACCGTTCCGTAACTGCCTGCAAGGGTCTTTAGGCTTCCGTAGGGGCTGGTAGGGTTCCATAAAGTTCCGTGGGTTCCTGCAGAGTTCTGCAAGTGCCCGCAAGGGCCTGTAGGGGCCCACAGTGTTTCTGTCAGGTTCCGTAGAGTTCCGTAGGGGCCATAGGTTTCCATAGCGGCTGGTAGTATTCCGTAGGGGTCTGTAGGGTTCCGTAGGCACCTGCAGTGTTCTGTAGGAGCCCATAGGGTTTTAGTGAGGTTCCGTTGTGTTGCTAAGAGTCTTGTAGAGTGCTGTCGGGTCCTGGAGTATTCTGTAGGGTTCCAGAGGGGCTCGTAGGGTTCCGTCAAAATCTGTAGGCTTCCCTAGGGGCCCGTAGAGTCCCGTAGATTTCCGTAGGGGCCTGTAGGGTTGTGTAAGTGCCCGCAGGGGTTGGTAGGAGCTTGTAGGGTGCCATAAGTTTCCAGAGGGTTGTGTAGGGTTCCGTAGGGGCCGGTGGTGTTCCCTAGGGGCCTGTAGAGTCTCGTACGGTTCCGTAGGGGCCTGTAGGTTTCCATAAGCGCCCGCAGAGGTCTGAAGGGGCCCGTACTGTTCCGTAAGGATCCATAGGGCTCCGTAGAGCTTCGTAGGTTCCCTAGAGGCCTGTAGAGTACCGCAGGAGCCAGTAGTGTTCTGTAGGGGCCCGTAGGGTTCCTTCCATAGGGGCTGGCAGTGTTCCGTAGGGGCCTCTAGGGTTGAGTAAGTACCTGCAGGAGTCTGTAGGAATCCGTGGGATTGTGTAAGGTTCTGGAGGGTTCTGCAGGGTTCCGTAGGGGCCCGTAGAGTTCCGTAGTGGCTGGTAAAGTTCCGTAGGGCCCTGTACCGTTCCATAACTGCCTGCAAGGGTCTTTAGGCTTCCGTAGGGGCTGGTAGGGTTCCATAAAGTTCCGTGGGTTCCTGCAGAGTTCTGCAAGTGCCCGCAAGGGCCTGTAGGGGCCCAGAGTGTTTCTGTCAGGTTCCGTAGAGTTCCGTAGGGGCCATAGGTTTCCATAGCGGCTGGTAGTATTCCGTAGGGGTCTGTAGGGTTCCGTAGGCACCTGCAGTGTTCTGTAGGAGCCCATAGGGTTTTAGTGAGGTTCCGTTGTGTTGCTAAGGTTCTTGTAGAGTGCTGTCGGGTCCTGGAGTATTCTGTAGGGTTCCAGAGGGGCTCGTAGGGTTCCGTCAAAATCTGTAGGCTTCCCTAGGGGCCCGTAGATTTCCGTAGATTTCCGTAGGGGCCTGTAGGGTTGTGTAAGTGCCCGCAGGAGTCTGTAGGAATCCGTGGGATTCTGTAAGGTTCTGGAGGGTTCTGCAGGGTTCCGTAGGGGCCCGTAGAGTTCCGTAATGGCTGGTAAAGTTCCGTAGGGCCCTGTACCGTTCCGTAACTGCCTGCAAGGGTCTTTAGGCTTCCGTAGGGGCTGGTAGGGTTCCATAAAGTTCCGTGGGTTCCTGCAGAGTTCTGCAAGTGCCCGCAAGGGCCTGTAGGGGCCCACAGTGTTTCTGTCAGGTTCCGTAGAGTTCCGTAGGGGCCATAGGTTTCCGTAGTGGCTGGTAGTATTCCGTAGGGGTCTGTAGGGTTCCGTTGGCACCTGCAGTGTTCTGTAGGAGCCCATAGGGTTTTAGTGAGGTTCCGTTGTGTTGCTAAGGGTCTTGTAGAGTGCTGTCGGGTCCTGGAGTATTCTGTAGGGTTCAGTCAAAATCTGTAGGCTTCCCTAGGGTCCCATGGAGTCCCGTAGATTTCCGTAGGGGCCTGTAGGGTTGTGTAAGTGCCCGCAGGGGTTGGTAGGAGCTTGTAGGGTGCCATAAGTTTCCAGAGGGTTGTGTAGGGTTCCGTAGGGGCCGGTGGTGTTCCCTAGGGGCCTGTAGAGTCTCGTACGGTTCCGTAGGGGCCTGTAGGTTTCCATAAGCGCCCGCAGAGGTCTGAAGGGGCCCGTACTGTTCCGTAAGGATCCATAGGGCTCCGTAGAGCTTCGTAGGTTCCCTAGAGGCCTGTAGAGTACCGCAGGAGCCAGTAGTGTTCTGTAGGGGCCCGTAGGGTTCCTTCCATAGGGGCTGGCAGTGTTCCGTAGGGGCCTCTAGGGTTGAGTAAGTACCTGCAGGAGTCTGTAGGAATCCGTGGGATTGTGTAAGGTTCTGGAGGGTTCTGCAGGGTTCCGTAGGGGCCCGTAGAGTTCCGTAGTGGCTGGTAAAGTTCCGTAGGGCCCTGCACCGTTCCGTAACTGCCTGCAAGGGTCTTTAGGCTTCCGTAGGGGCTGGTAGGGTTCCATAAAGTTCCGTGGGTTCCTGCAGAGTTCTGCAAGTGCCCGCAAGGGCCTGTAGGGGCCCACAGTGTTTCTGTCAGGTTCCGTAGAGTTCCATAGGGGCCATAGGTTTCCGTAGTGGCTGGTAGTATTCCGTAGGGGTCTGTAGGGTTCCGTAGGCACCTGCAGTGTTCTGTAGGAGCCCATAGGGTTTTAATGAGGTTCCGTTGTGTTGCTAAGGGTCTTGTAGAGTGCTGTCGGGTCCTGGAGTATTCTGTAGGGTTCCAGAGGGGCTTGTAGGGTTCCGTCAAAATCTGTAGGCTTCCCTAGGGGCCCGTAGAGTCCCGTAGATTTCCGTAGATTTCCGTAGGGGCCTGTAGGGTTGTGTAAGTGCCCGCAGGGGTTGGTAGGAGCTTGTAGGGTGCCATATGTTTCCAGAGGGTTGTGTAGGGTTCCGTAGGGGCCTGTGGTGTTCCCTAGGGGCCTGTAGAGTCTCGTACAGTTCCGTAGGGGCCTGTAGGTTTCCATAAGCGCCCGCAGAGGTCTGAAGGGGCCCGTACTGTTCCGTAAGGATCCATAGGGCTCCGTAGAGCTTCGTAGGTTCCCTAGAGGCCTGTAGAGTACCGCAGGAGCCAGTAGTGTTCTGTAGGGGCCCGTAGGGTTCCTTCCATAGGGGCTGGCAGTGTTCCGTAGGGGCCTCTAGGGTTGAGTAAGTGCCCGCAGGAGTCTGTAGGAATCCGTGGGATTGTGTAAGGTTCTGGAGGGTTCTACAGGGTTCCGTAGGGGCCCGTAGAGTTCCGTAGTGGCTGGTAAAGTTCCGTAGGGCCCTGTACCGTTCCGTAACTGCCTGCAAGGGTCTTTAGGCTTCCGTAGGGGCTGGTAGGGTTCCATAAAGTTCCGTGGGTTCCTGCAGAGTTCTGCAAGTGCCCGCAAGGGCCTGTAGGGGCCCACAGTGTTTCTGTCAGGTTCCGTAGAGTTCCGTAGGGGCCATAGGTTTCCATAGCGGCTGGTAGTATTCCGTAGGGGTCTGTAGGGTTCCGTAGGCACCTGCAGTGTTCTGTAGGAGCCCATAGGGTTTTAGTGAGGTTCCGTTGTGTTGCTAAGGGTCTTGTAGAGTGCTGTCGGGTCCTGGAGTATTCTGTAGGGTTCCAGAGGGGCTCGTAGGGTTCCGTCAAAATCTGTAGGCTTCCCTAGGGGCCCGTAGATTTCCGTAGATTTCCGTAGGGGCCTGTAGGGTTGTGTAAGTGCCCGCAGGGGTTGGTAGGAGCTTGTAGGGTGCCATAAGTTTCCAGAGGGTTGTGTAGGGTTCCGTAGGGGCCGGTGGTGTTCCCTAGGGGCCTGTAGAGTCTCGTACGGTTCCGTAGGGGCCTGTAGGTTTCCATAAGCGCCCGCAGAGGTCTGAAGGGGCCCGTACTGTTCCGTAAGGATCCATAGGGCTCCGTAGAGCTTCGTAGGTTCCCTAGAGGCCTGTAGAGTACCGCAGGAGCCAGTAGTGTTCTGTAGGGGCCCGTAGGGTTCCTTCCATAGGGGCTGGCAGTGTTCCGTAGGGGCCTCTAGGGTTGAGTAAGTACCTGCAGGAGTCTGTAGGAATCCGTGGGATTGTGTAAGGTTCTGGAGGGTTCTGCAGGGTTCCGTAGGGGCCCGTAGAGTTCCGTAGTGGCTGGTAAAGTTCCGTAGGGCCCTGTACCGTTCCATAACTGCCTGCAAGGGTCTTTAGGCTTCCGTAGGGGCTGGTAGGGTTCCATAAAGTTCCGTGGGTTCCTGCAGAGTTCTGCAAGTGCCCGCAAGGGCCTGTAGGGGCCCAGAGTGTTTCTGTCAGGTTCCGTAGAGTTCCGTAGGGGCCATAGGTTTCCATAGCGGCTGGTAGTATTCCGTAGGGGTCTGTAGGGTTCCGTAGGCACCTGCAGTGTTCTGTAGGAGCCCATAGGGTTTTAGTGAGGTTCCGTTGTGTTGCTAAGGTTCTTGTAGAGTGCTGTCGGGTCCTGGAGTATTCTGTAGGGTTCCAGAGGGGCTCGTAGGGTTCCGTCAAAATCTGTAGGCTTCCCTAGGGGCCCGTAGATTTCCGTAGATTTCCGTAGGGGCCTCTAGGTTTGTGTAAGTGCCCGCAGGAGTCTGTAGGAATCCGTGGGATTCTGTAAGGTTCTGGAGGGTTCTGCAGGGTTCCGTAGGGGCCCGTAGAGTTCCGTAATGGCTGGTAAAGTTCCGTAGGGCCCTGTACCGTTCCGTAACTGCCTGCAAGCGTCTTTAGGCTTCCGTAGGGGCTGGTAGGGTTCCATAAAGTTCCGTGGGTTCCTGCAGAGTTCTGCAAGTGCCCGCAAGGGCCTGTAGGGGCCCACAGTGTTTCTGTCAGGTTCCGTAGAGTTCCGTAGGGGCCATAGGTTTCCGTAGTGGCTGGTAGTATTCCGTAGGGGTCTGTAGGGTTCCGTTGGCACCTGCAGTGTTCTGTAGGAGCCCATAGGGTTTTAGTGAGGTTCCGTTGTGTTGCTAAGGGTCTTGTAGAGTGCTGTCGGGTCCTGGAGTATTCTGTATGGTTCAGTCAAAATCTGTAGGCTTCCCTAGGGTCCCATGGAGTCCCGTAGATTTCCGTAGGGGCCTGTAGGGTTGTGTAAGTGCCCGCAGGGGTTGGTAGGAGCTTGTAGGGTGCCATAAGTTTCCAGAGGGTTGTGTAGGGTTCCGTAGGGGCCGGTGGTGTTCCCTAGGGGCCTGTAGAGTCTCGTACGGTTCCGTAGGGGCCTGTAGGTTTCCATAAGCGCCCGCAGAGGTCTGAAGGGGCCCGTACTGTTCCGTAAGGATCCATAGGGCTCCGTAGAGCTTCGTAGGTTCCCTAGAGGCCTGTAGAGTACCGCAGGAGCCAGTAGTGTTCTGTAGGGGCCCGTAGGGTTCCTTCCATAGGGGCTGGCAGTGTTCCGTAGGGGCCTGTAGGGTTGAGTAAGTGCCCGCAGGAGTCTGTAGGAATCCGTGGGATTGTGTAAGGTTCTGGAGGGTTCTGCAGGGTTCCGTAGGGGCCCGTAGAGTTCCGTAGTGGCTGGTAAAGTTCCGTAGGGCCCTGCACCGTTCCGTAACTGCCTGCAAGGGTCTTTAGGCTTCCGTAGGGGCTGGTAGGGTTCCATAAAGTTCCGTGGGTTCCTGCAGAGTTCTGCAAGTGCCCGCAAGGGCCTGTAGGGGCCCACAGTGTTTCTGTCAGGTTCCGTAGAGTTCCATAGGGGCCATAGGTTTCCGTAGTGGTTGGTAGTATTCCGTAGGGGTCTGTAGGGTTCCGTAGGCACCTGCAGTGTTCTGTAGGAGCCCATAGGGTTTTAACGAGGTTCCGTTGTGTTGCTAAGGGTCTTGTAGAGTGCTGTCGGGTCCTGGAGTATTCTGTAGGGTTCCAGAGGGGCTTGTAGGGTTCCGTCAAAATCTGTAGGCTTCCCTAGGGGCCCGTAGAGTCCCGTAGATTTCCGTAGGGGCCTGTAGGGTTGTGTAAGTGCCCGCAGGGGTTGGTAGGAGCTTGTAGGGTGCCATATGTTTCCAGAGGGTTGTGTAGGGTTCCGTAGAGGCCTGTGGTGTTCCCTAGGGGCCTGTAGAGTCTCGTACGGTTCCGTAGGGGCCTGTAGTGTTCCCTAGGGGCCTGTAGAGTCTCGTACAGTTCCGTAGGGTCCTGTAGGTTTCCATAAGCGCCCGCAGAGGTCTGAAGGGGCCCGTACTGTTCCGTAAGGATCCATAGGGCTCCGTAGAGCTTCGTAGGTTCCGTAGGGGCCCGTAGAGTTCCGTAGTGGCTGGTAAAGTTCCGTAGGGCCCTGTACCGTTCCATAACTGCCTGCAAGGGTCTTTAGGCTTCCGTAGGGGCTGGTAGGGTTCCATAAAGTTCCGTGGGTTCCTGCAGAGTTCTGCAAGTGCCCGCAAGGGCCTGTAGGGGCCCAGAGTGTTTCTGTCAGGTTCCGTAGAGTTCCGTAGGGGCCATAGGTTTCCATAGCGGCTGGTAGTATTCCGTAGGGGTCTGTAGGGTTCCGTAGGCACCTGCAGTGTTCTGTAGGAGCCCATAGGGTTTTAGTGAGGTTCCGTTGTGTTGCTAAGGTTCTTGTAGAGTGCTGTCGGGTCCTGGAGTATTCTGTAGGGTTCCAGAGGGGCTCGTAGGGTTCCGTCAAAATCTGTAGGCTTCCCTAGGGGCCCGTAGATTTCCGTAGATTTCCGTAGGGGCCTGTAGGGTTGTGTAAGTGCCCGCAGGAGTCTGTAGGAATCCGTGGGATTGTGTAAGGTTCTGGAGGGTTCTGCAGGGTTCCGTAGGGGCCCGTAGAGTTCCGTAGTGGCTGGTAAAGTTCCGTAGGGCCCTGTACCGTTCCATAACTGCCTGCAAGGGTCTTTAGGCTTCCGTAGGGGCTGGTAGGGTTCCATAAAGTTCCGTGGGTTCCTGCAGAGTTCTGCAAGTGCCCGCAAGGGCCTGTAGGGGCCCACAGTGTTTCTGTCAGGTTCCGTAGAGTTCCGTAGGGGCCATAGGTTTCCATAGCGGCTGGTAGTATTCCGTAGGGGTCTGTAGGGTTCCGTAGGCACCTGCAGTGTTCTGTAGGAGCCCATAGGGTTTTAGTGAGGTTCCGTTGTGTTGCTAAGGGTCTTGTAGAGTGCTGTCGGGTCCTGGAGTATTCTGTAGGGTTCCAGAGGGGCTTGTAGGGTTCCGTCAAAATCTGTAGGCTTCCCTAGGGGCCCGTAGAGTCCCGTAGATTTCCGTAGATTTCCGTAGGGGCCTGTAGGGTTGTGTAAGTGCCCGCAGGGGTTGGTAGGAGCTTGTAGGGTGCCATATGTTTCCGGAGGGTTGTGTAGGGTTCCGTAGGGGCCTGTGGTGTTCCCTAGGGGCCTGTAGAGTCTCGTACAGTTCCGTAGGGTCCTGTAGGTTTCCATAAGCGCCCGCAGAGGTCTGAAGGGGCCCGTACTGTTCCGTAAGGATCCATATGGCTCCGTAGAGCTTCGTAGGTTCCCTAGAGGCCTGTAGAGTACCGCAGGAGCCAGTAGTGTTCTGTAGGGGTCTGTAAGGTTCCTTCCATAGGGACTGGCAGTGTTCCGTAGGGGCCTCTAGGGTTGAGTAAGTGCCCGCAGGAGTCTGTAGGAATCCGTGGGATTGTGTAAGGTTCTGGAGGGTTCTGCAGGGTTCCGTAGGGGCCCGTAGAGTTCCGTAGTGGCTGGTAAAGTTCCGTAGGGCCCTGTACCGTTCCATAACTGCCTGCAAGGGTCTTTAGGCTTCCGTAGGGGCTGGTAGGGTTCCATAAAGTTCCGTGGGTTCCTGCAGAGTTCTGCAAGTGCCCGCAAGGGCCTGTAGGGGCCCACAGTGTTTCTGTCAGGTTCCGTAGAGTTCCGTAGGGGCCATAGGTTTCCATAGCGGCTGGTAGTATTCCGTAGGGGTCTGTAGGGTTCCGTAGGCACCTGCAGTGTTCTGTAGGAGCCCATAGGGTTTTAGTGAGGTTCCGTTGTGTTGCTAAGGGTCTTGTAGAGTGCTGTCGGGTCCTGGAGTATTCTGTAGGGTTCCAGAGGGGCTTGTAGGGTTCCGTCAAAATCTGTAGGCTTCCCTAGGGGCCCGTAGATTTCCGTAGATTTCCGTAGGGGCCTGTAGGGTTGTGTAAGTGCCCGCAGGGGTTGGTAGGAGCTTGTAGGGTGCCATATGTTTCCGGAGGGTTGTGTAGGGTTCCGTAGGGGCCTGTGGTGTTCCCTAGGGGCCTGTAGAGTCTCGTACAGTTCCGTAGGGGCCTGTAGGTTTCCATAAGCGCCCGCAGAGGTCTGAAGGGGCCCGTACTGTTCCGTAAGGATCCATAGGGCTCCGTAGAGCTTCGTAGGTTCCCTAGAGGCCTGTAGAGTACCGCAGGAGCCAGTAGTGTTCTGTAGGGGTCTGTAAGGTTCCTTCCATAGGGACTGGCAGTGTTCCGTAGGGGCCTCTAGGGTTGAGTAAGTGCCCGCAGGAGTCTGTAGGAATCCGTGGGATTGTGTAAGGTTCTGGAGGGTTCTGCAGGGTTCCGTAGGGGCCCGTAGAGTTCCGTAGTGGCTGGTAAAGTTCCGTAGGGCCCTGTACCGTTCCATAACTGCCTGCAAGGGTCTTTAGGCTTCCGTAGGGGCTGGTAGGGTTCCATAAAGTTCCGTGGGTTCCTGCAGAGTTCTGCAAGTGCCCGCAAGGGCCTGTAGGGGCCCACAGTGTTTCTGTCAGGTTCCGTAGAGTTCCGTAGGGGCCATAGGTTTCCATAGCGGCTGGTAGTATTCCGTAGGGGTCTGTAGGGTTCCGTAGGCACCTGCAGTGTTCTGTAGGAGCCCATAGGGTTTTAGTGAGGTTCCGTTGTGTTGCTAAGGGTCTTGTAGAGTGCTGTCGGGTCCTGGAGTATTCTGTAGGGTTCCAGAGGGGCTTGTAGGGTTCCGTCAAAATCTGTAGGCTTCCCTAGGGGCCCGTAGAGTCCCGTAGATTTCCGTAGGGGCCTGTAGGGTTGTGTAAGTGCCTGCAGGGGTTGGTAGGAGCTTGTAGGGTGCCATAAGTTTCCAGAGGGTTGTGTAGGGTTCCGTAGGGGCCTGTGGTGTTCCCTAGGGGCCTGTAGAGTCTCGTACAGTTCCGTAGGGTCCTGTAGGTTTCCATAAGCGCCTGCAGAGGTTTGAAGGGGCCCGTACTGTTCCGTAAGGATCCATAGGGCTCCGTAGAGCTTCGTAGGTTCCCTAGAGGCCTGTAGAGTACCGCAGGAGCCAGTAGTGTTCTGTAGGGGTCTGTAAGGTTCCTTCCATAGGGGCTGGCAGTGTTCCGTAGGGGCCTGTAGGGTTGAGTAAGTGCCCGCAGGAGTCTGTAGGAATCCGTGGGATTGTGTAAGGTTCTGGAGGGTTCTGCAGGGTTCCGTAGGGGCCCGTAGAGTTCCGTAGTGGCTGGTAAAGTTCCGTAGGGCCCTGTACCGTTCCATAACTGCCTGCAAGGGTCTTTAGGCTTCCGTAGGGGCTGGTAGGGTTCCATAAAGTTCCGTGGGTTCCTGCAGAGTTCTGCAAGTGCCCGCAAGGGCCTGTAGGGGCCCACAGTGTTTCTGTCAGGTTCCGTAGAGTTCCGTAGGGGCCATAGGTTTCCATAGCGGCTGGTAGTATTCCGTAGGGGTCTGTAGGGTTCCGTAGGCACCTGCAGTGTTCTGTAGGAGCCCATAGGGTTTTAGTGAGGTTCCGTTGTGTTGCTAAGGGTCTTGTAGAGTGCTGTCAGGTCCTGGAGTATTCTGTAGGGTTCCAGAGGGGCTTGTAGGGTTCCGTCAAAATCTGTAGGCTTCCCTAGGGGCCCGTAGAGTCCCGTAGATTTCCGTAGATTTCCGTAGGGGCCTGTAGGGTTGTGTAAGTGCCCGCAGGGGTTGGTAGGAGCTTGTAGGGTGCCATATGTTTCCGGAGGGTTGTGTAGGGTTCCGTAGGGGCCTGTGGTGTTCCCTAGGGGCCTGTAGAGTCTCGTACAGTTCCGTAGGGTCCTGTAGGTTTCCATAAGCGCCCGCAGAGGTCTGAAGGGGCCCGTACTGTTCCGTAAGGATCCATAGGGCTCCGTAGAGCTTCGTAGGTTCCCTAGAGGCCTGTAGAGTACCGCAGGAGCCAGTAGTGTTCTGTAGGGGCCCGTAGGGTTCCTTCCATAGGGGCTGGCAGTGTTCCGTAGGGGCCTCTAGGGTTGAGTAAGTGCCCGCAGGAGTCTGTAGGAATCCGTGGGATTGTGTAAGGTTCTGGAGGGTTCTACAGGGTTCCGTAGGGGCCCGTAGAGTTCCGTAGTGGCTGGTAAAGTTCCGTAGGGCCCTGTACCGTTCCGTAACTGCCTGCAAGGGTCTTTAGGCTTCCGTAGGGGCTGGTAGGGTTCCATAAAGTTCCGTGGGTTCCTGCAGAGTTCTGCAAGTGCCCGCAAGGGCCTGTAGGGGCCCACAGTGTTTCTGTCAGGTTCCGTAGAGTTCCGTAGGGGCCATAGGTTTCCATAGCGGCTGGTAGTATTCCGTAGGGGTCTGTAGGGTTCCGTAGGCACCTGCAGTGTTCTGTAGGAGCCCATAGGGTTTTAGTGAGGTTCCGTTGTTTTGCTAAGGGTCTTGTAGAGTGCTGTCGGGTCCTGGAGTATTCTGTAGGGTTCCAGAGGGGCTCGTAGGGTTCCGTCAAAATCTGTAGGCTTCCTTAGGGGCCCGTAGAGTCCCGTAGATTTCCGTAGGGGCCTGTAGGGTTGTGTAAGTGCCCGCAGGGGTTGGTAGGAGCTTGTAGGGTGCCATAAGTTTCCAGAGGGTTGTGTAGGGTTCCGTAGGGGCCGGTGGTGTTCCCTAGGGGCCTGTAGAGTCTCGTACGGTTCCGTAGGGGCCTGTAGGTTTCCATAAGCGCCCGCAGAGGTCTGAAGGGGCCCGTACTGTTCCGTAAGGATCCATAGGGCTCCGTAGAGCTTCGTAGGTTCCCTAGAGGCCTGTAGAGTACTGCAGGAGCCAGTAGTGTTCTGTAGGGGCCCGTAAGGTTCCTTCCATAGGGGCTGGCAGTGTTCCGTAGGGGCCTCTAGGGTTGAGTAAGTGCCCGCAGGAGTCTGTAGGAATCCGTGGGATTGTGTAAGGTTCTGGAGGGTTCTGCAGGGTTCCGTAGGGGCCCGTAGAGTTCCGTAGTGGCTGGTAAAGTTCCGTAGGGCCCTGTACCGTTCCGTAACTGCCTGCAAGGGTCTTTAGGCTTCGGTAGGGGCTGGTAGGGTTCCATAAAGTTCCGTGGGTTCCTGCAGAGTTCTGCAAGTGCCCGCAAGGGCCTGTAGGGGCCCACAGTGTTTCTGTCAGGTTCCGTAGAGTTCCGTAGGGGCCATAGGTTTCCGTAGTGGCTGGTAGTATTCCGTAGGGGTCTGTAGGGTTCCGTTGGCACCTGCAGTGTTCTGTAGGAGCCCATAGGGTTTTAGTGAGGTTCCGTTGTGTTGCTAAGGGTCTTGTAGAGTGCTGTCGGGTCCTGGAGTATTCTGTAGGGTTCCGTCAAAATCTGTAGGCTTCCCTAGGGGCCCGTGGAGTCCCGTAGATTTCCGTAGGGGCCTGTAGGGTTGTGTAAGTGCCCGCAGGGGTTGGTAGGAGCTTGTAGGGTGCCATAAGTTTCCAGAGGGTTGTGTAGGGTTCCGTAGGGGCCTGTGGTGTTCCCTAGGGGCCTGTAGAGTCTCGTACGGTTCCGTAGGGGCCTGTAGGTTTCCATAAGCGCCCGCAGAGGTTTGAAGGGGCCCGTACTGTTCCGTAAGGATCCATAGGGCTCCGTAGAGCTTCGTAGGTTCCCTAGAGGCCTGTAGAGTACCGCAGGAGCCAGTAGTGTTCTGTAAGGGCCCGTAGGGTTCCTTCCATAGGGGCTGGCAGTGTTCCGTAGGGGCCTCTAGGGTTGAGTAAGTGCCCGCAGGAGTCTGTAGGAATCCGTGGGATTGTGTAAGGTTCTGGAGGGTTCTGCAGGGTTCCGTAGGGGCCCGTAGAGTTCCGTAGTGGCTGGTAAAGTTCCGTAGGGCCCTGCACCGTTCCGTAACTGCCTGCAAGGGTCTTTAGGCTTCCGTAGGGGCTGGTAGGGTTCCATAAAGTTCCGTGGGTTCCTGCAGAGTTCTGCAAGTGCCCGCAAGGGCCTGTAGGGGCCCACAGTGTTTCTGTCAGGTTCCGTAGAGTTCCATAGGGGCCATAGGTTTCCGTAGTGGCTGGTAGTATTCCGTAGGGGTCTGTAGGGTTCCGTAGGCACCTGCAGTGTTCTGTAGGAGCCCATAGGGTTTTAATGAGGTTCCGTTGTGTTGCTAAGGGTCTTGTAGAGTGCTGTCGGGTCCTGGAGTATTCTGTAGGGTTCCAGAGGGGCTTGTAGGGTTCCGTCAAAATCTGTAGGCTTCCCTAGGGGCCCGTAGAGTCCCGTAGATTTCCGTAGATTTCCGTAGGGGCCTGTAGGGTTGTGTAAGTGCCCGCAGGGGTTGGTAGGAGCTTGTAGGGTGCCATATGTTTCCAGAGGGTTGTGTAGGGTTCCGTAGGGGCCTGTGGTGTTCCCTAGGGGCCTGTAGAGTCTCGTACAGTTCCGTAGGGGCCTGTAGGTTTCCATAAGCGCCCGCAGAGGTCTGAAGGGGCCCGTACTGTTCCGTAAGGATCCATAGGGCTCCGTAGAGCTTCGTAGGTTCCCTAGAGGCCTGTAGAGTACCGCAGGAGCCAGTAGTGTTCTGTAGGGGCCCGTAGGGTTCCTTCCATAGGGGCTGGCAGTGTTCCGTAGGGGCCTCTAGGGTTGAGTAAGTGCCCGCAGGAGTCTGTAGGAATCCGTGGGATTGTGTAAGGTTCTGGAGGGTTCTACAGGGTTCCGTAGGGGCCCGTAGAGTTCCGTAGTGGCTGGTAAAGTTCCGTAGGGCCCTGTACCGTTCCGTAACTGCCTGCAAGGGTCTTTAGGCTTCCGTAGGGGCTGGTAGGGTTCCATAAAGTTCCGTGGGTTCCTGCAGAGTTCTGCAAGTGCCCGCAAGGGCCTGTAGGGGCCCACAGTGTTTCTGTCAGGTTCCGTAGAGTTCCGTAGGGGCCATAGGTTTCCATAGCGGCTGGTAGTATTCCGTAGGGGTCTGTAGGGTTCCGTAGGCACCTGCAGTGTTCTGTAGGAGCCCATAGGGTTTTAGTGAGGTTCCGTTGTGTTGCTAAGGGTCTTGTAGAGTGCTGTCGGGTCCTGGAGTATTCTGTAGGGTTCCAGAGGGGCTCGTAGGGTTCCGTCAAAATCTGTAGGCTTCCCTAGGGGCCCGTAGAGTCCCGTAGATTTCCGTAGGGGCCTGTAGGGTTGTGTAAGTGCCCGCAGGGGTTGGTAGGAGCTTGTAGGGTGCCATAAGTTTCCAGAGGGTTGTGTAGGGTTCCGTAGGGGCCGGTGGTGTTCCCTAGGGGCCTGTAGAGTCTCGTACGGTTCCGTAGGGGCCTGTAGGTTTCCATAAGCGCCCGCAGAGGTCTGAAGGGGCCCGTACTGTTCCGTAAGGATCCATAGGGCTCCGTAGAGCTTCGTAGGTTCCCTAGAGGCCTGTAGAGTACCGCAGGAGCCAGTAGTGTTCTGTAGGGGCCCGTAGGGTTCCTTCCATAGGGGCTGGCAGTGTTCCGTAGGGGCCTCTAGGGTTGAGTAAGTACCTGCAGGAGTCTGTAGGAATCCGTGGGATTGTGTAAGGTTCTGGAGGGTTCTGCAGGGTTCCGTAGGGGCCCGTAGAGTTCCGTAGTGGCTGGTAAAGTTCCGTAGGGCCCTGCACCGTTCCGTAACTGCCTGCAAGGGTCTTTAGGCTTCCGTAGGGGCTGGTAGGGTTCCATAAAGTTCCGTGGGTTCCTGCAGAGTTCTGCAAGTGCCCGCAAGGGCCTGTAGGGGCCCACAGTGTTTCTGTCAGGTTCCGTAGAGTTCCATAGGGGCCATAGGTTTCCGTAGTGGCTGGTAGTATTCCGTAGGGGTCTGTAGGGTTCCGTAGGCACCTGCAGTGTTCTGTAGGAGCCCATAGGGTTTTAATGAGGTTCCGTTGTGTTGCTAAGGGTCTTGTAGAGTGCTGTCGGGTCCTGGAGTATTCTGTAGGGTTCCAGAGGGGCTTGTAGGGTTCCGTCAAAATCTGTAGGCTTCCCTAGGGGCCCGTAGAGTCCCGTAGATTTCCGTAGATTTCCGTAGGGGCCTGTAGGGTTGTGTAAGTGCCCGCAGGGGTTGGTAGGAGCTTGTAGGGTGCCATATGTTTCCAGAGGGTTGTGTAGGGTTCCGTAGGGGCCTGTGGTGTTCCCTAGGGGCCTGTAGAGTCTCGTACAGTTCCGTAGGGGCCTGTAGGTTTCCATAAGCGCCCGCAGAGGTCTGAAGGGGCCCGTACTGTTCCGTAAGGATCCATAGGGCTCCGTAGAGCTTCGTAGGTTCCCTAGAGGCCTGTAGAGTACCGCAGGAGCCAGTAGTGTTCTGTAGGGGCCCGTAGGGTTCCTTCCATAGGGGCTGGCAGTGTTCCGTAGGGGCCTCTAGGGTTGAGTAAGTGCCCGCAGGAGTCTGTAGGAATCCGTGGGATTGTGTAAGGTTCTGGAGGGTTCTACAGGGTTCCGTAGGGGCCCGTAGAGTTCCGTAGTGGCTGGTAAAGTTCCGTAGGGCCCTGTACCGTTCCGTAACTGCCTGCAAGGGTCTTTAGGCTTCCGTAGGGGCTGGTAGGGTTCCATAAAGTTCCGTGGGTTCCTGCAGAGTTCTGCAAGTGCCCGCAAGGGCCTGTAGGGGCCCACAGTGTTTCTGTCAGGTTCCGTAGAGTTCCGTAGGGGCCATAGGTTTCCATAGCGGCTGGTAGTATTCCGTAGGGGTCTGTAGGGTTCCGTAGGCACCTGCAGTGTTCTGTAGGAGCCCATAGGGTTTTAGTGAGGTTCCGTTGTGTTGCTAAGGGTCTTGTAGAGTGCTGTCGGGTCCTGGAGTATTCTGTAGGGTTCCAGAGGGGCTCGTAGGGTTCCGTCAAAATCTGTAGGCTTCCCTAGGGGCCCGTAGAGTCCCGTAGATTTCCGTAGGGGCCTGTAGGGTTGTGTAAGTGCCCGCAGGGGTTGGTAGGAGCTTGTAGGGTGCCATAAGTTTCCAGAGGGTTGTGTAGGGTTCCGTAGGGGCCGGTGGTGTTCCCTAGGGGCCTGTAGAGTCTCGTACGGTTCCGTAGGGGCCTGTAGGTTTCCATAAGCGCCCGCAGAGGTCTGAAGGGGCCCGTACTGTTCCGTAAGGATCCATAGGGCTCCGTAGAGCTTCGTAGGTTCCCTAGAGGCCTGTAGAGTACCGCAGGAGCCAGTAGTGTTCTGTAGGGGCCCGTAGGGTTCCTTCCATAGGGGCTGGCAGTGTTCCGTAGGGGCCTCTAGGGTTGAGTAAGTACCTGCAGGAGTCTGTAGGAATCCGTGGGATTGTGTAAGGTTCTGGAGGGTTCTGCAGGGTTCCGTAGGGGCCCGTAGAGTTCCGTAGTGGCTGGTAAAGTTCCGTAGGGCCCTGTACCGTTCCATAACTGCCTGCAAGGGTCTTTAGGCTTCCGTAGGGGCTGGTAGGGTTCCATAAAGTTCCGTGGGTTCCTGCAGAGTTCTGCAAGTGCCCGCAAGGGCCTGTAGGGGCCCAGAGTGTTTCTGTCAGGTTCCGTAGAGTTCCGTAGGGGCCATAGGTTTCCATAGCGGCTGGTAGTATTCCGTAGGGGTCTGTAGGGTTCCGTAGGCACCTGCAGTGTTCTGTAGGAGCCCATAGGGTTTTAGTGAGGTTCCGTTGTGTTGCTAAGGTTCTTGTAGAGTGCTGTCGGGTCCTGGAGTATTCTGTAGGGTTCCAGAGGGGCTCGTAGGGTTCCGTCAAAATCTGTAGGCTTCCCTAGGGGCCCGTAGATTTCCGTAGATTTCCGTAGGGGCCTGTAGGGTTGTGTAAGTGCCCGCAGGAGTCTGTAGGAATCCGTGGGATTCTGTAAGGTTCTGGAGGGTTCTGCAGGGTTCCGTAGGGGCCCGTAGAGTTCCGTAATGGCTGGTAAAGTTCCGTAGGGCCCTGTACCGTTCCGTAACTGCCTGCAAGGGTCTTTAGGCTTCCGTAGGGGCTGGTAGGGTTCCATAAAGTTCCGTGGGTTCCTGCAGAGTTCTGCAAGTGCCCGCAAGGGCCTGTAGGGGCCCACAGTGTTTCTGTCAGGTTCCGTAGAGTTCCGTAGGGGCCATAGGTTTCCGTAGTGGCTGGTAGTATTCCGTAGGGGTCTGTAGGGTTCCGTTGGCACCTGCAGTGTTCTGTAGGAGCCCATAGGGTTTTAGTGAGGTTCCGTTGTGTTGCTAAGGGTCTTGTAGAGTGCTGTCGGGTCCTGGAGTATTCTGTAGGGTTCAGTCAAAATCTGTAGGCTTCCCTAGGGTCCCATGGAGTCCCGTAGATTTCCGTAGGGGCCTGTAGGGTTGTGTAAGTGCCCGCAGGGGTTGGTAGGAGCTTGTAGGGTGCCATAAGTTTCCAGAGGGTTGTGTAGGGTTCCGTAGGGGCCGGTGGTGTTCCCTAGGGGCCTGTAGAGTCTCGTACGGTTCCGTAGGGGCCTGTAGGTTTCCATAAGCGCCCGCAGAGGTCTGAAGGGGCCCGTACTGTTCCGTAAGGATCCATAGGGCTCCGTAGAGCTTCGTAGGTTCCCTAGAGGCCTGTAGAGTACCGCAGGAGCCAGTAGTGTTCTGTAGGGGCCCGTAGGGTTCCTTCCATAGGGGCTGGCAGTGTTCCGTAGGGGCCTCTAGGGTTGAGTAAGTACCTGCAGGAGTCTGTAGGAATCCGTGGGATTGTGTAAGGTTCTGGAGGGTTCTGCAGGGTTCCGTAGGGGCCCGTAGAGTTCCGTAGTGGCTGGTAAAGTTCCGTAGGGCCCTGCACCGTTCCGTAACTGCCTGCAAGGGTCTTTAGGCTTCCGTAGGGGCTGGTAGGGTTCCATAAAGTTCCGTGGGTTCCTGCAGAGTTCTGCAAGTGCCCGCAAGGGCCTGTAGGGGCCCACAGTGTTTCTGTCAGGTTCCGTAGAGTTCCATAGGGGCCATAGGTTTCCGTAGTGGCTGGTAGTATTCCGTAGGGGTCTGTAGGGTTCCGTAGGCACCTGCAGTGTTCTGTAGGAGCCCATAGGGTTTTAATGAGGTTCCGTTGTGTTGCTAAGGGTCTTGTAGAGTGCTGTCGGGTCCTGGAGTATTCTGTAGGGTTCCAGAGGGGCTTGTAGGGTTCCGTCAAAATCTGTAGGCTTCCCTAGGGGCCCGTAGAGTCCCGTAGATTTCCGTAGATTTCCGTAGGGGCCTGTAGGGTTGTGTAAGTGCCCGCAGGGGTTGGTAGGAGCTTGTAGGGTGCCATATGTTTCCAGAGGGTTGTGTAGGGTTCCGTAGGGGCCTGTGGTGTTCCCTAGGGGCCTGTAGAGTCTCGTACAGTTCCGTAGGGGCCTGTAGGTTTCCATAAGCGCCCGCAGAGGTCTGAAGGGGCCCGTACTGTTCCGTAAGGATCCATAGGGCTCCGTAGAGCTTCGTAGGTTCCCTAGAGGCCTGTAGAGTACCGCAGGAGCCAGTAGTGTTCTGTAGGGGCCCGTAGGGTTCCTTCCATAGGGGCTGGCAGTGTTCCGTAGGGGCCTCTAGGGTTGAGTAAGTGCCCGCAGGAGTCTGTAGGAATCCGTGGGATTGTGTAAGGTTCTGGAGGGTTCTACAGGGTTCCGTAGGGGCCCGTAGAGTTCCGTAGTGGCTGGTAAAGTTCCGTAGGGCCCTGTACCGTTCCGTAACTGCCTGCAAGGGTCTTTAGGCTTCCGTAGGGGCTGGTAGGGTTCCATAAAGTTCCGTGGGTTCCTGCAGAGTTCTGCAAGTGCCCGCAAGGGCCTGTAGGGGCCCACAGTGTTTCTGTCAGGTTCCGTAGAGTTCCGTAGGGGCCATAGGTTTCCATAGCGGCTGGTAGTATTCCGTAGGGGTCTGTAGGGTTCCGTAGGCACCTGCAGTGTTCTGTAGGAGCCCATAGGGTTTTAGTGAGGTTCCGTTGTGTTGCTAAGGGTCTTGTAGAGTGCTGTCGGGTCCTGGAGTATTCTGTAGGGTTCCAGAGGGGCTCGTAGGGTTCCGTCAAAATCTGTAGGCTTCCCTAGGGGCCCGTAGAGTCCCGTAGATTTCCGTAGGGGCCTGTAGGGTTGTGTAAGTGCCCGCAGGGGTTGGTAGGAGCTTGTAGGGTGCCATAAGTTTCCAGAGGGTTGTGTAGGGTTCCGTAGGGGCCGGTGGTGTTCCCTAGGGGCCTGTAGAGTCTCGTACGGTTCCGTAGGGGCCTGTAGGTTTCCATAAGCGCCCGCAGAGGTCTGAAGGGGCCCATACTGTTCCGTAAGGATCCATAGGGCTCCGTAGAGCTTCGTAGGTTCCCTAGAGGCCTGTAGAGTACCGCAGGAGCCAGTAGTGTTCTGTAGGGGCCCGTAGGGTTCCTTCCATAGGGGCTGGCAGTGTTCCGTAGGGGCCTCTAGGGTTGAGTAAGTGCCTGCAGGAGTCTGTAGGAATCCGTGGGATTGTGTAAGGTTCTGGAGGGTTCTGCAGGGTTCCGTAGGGGCCCGTAGAGTTCCGTAGTGGCTGGTAAAGTTCCGTAGGGCCCTGTACCGTTCCATAACTGCCTGCAAGGGTCTTTAGGCTTCCGTAGGGGCTGGTAGGGTTCCATAAAGTTCCGTGGGTTCCTGCAGAGTTCTGCAAGTGCCCGCAAGGGCCTGTAGGGGCCCAGAGTGTTTCTGTCAGGTTCCGTAGAGTTCCGTAGGGGCCATAGGTTTCCATAGCGGCTGGTAGTATTCCGTAGGGGTCTGTAGGGTTCCGTAGGCACCTGCAGTGTTCTGTAGGAGCCCATAGGGTTTTAGTGAGGTTCCGTTGTGTTGCTAAGGTTCTTGTAGAGTGCTGTCGGGTCCTGGAGTATTCTGTAGGGTTCCAGAGGGGCTCGTAGGGTTCCGTCAAAATCTGTAGGCTTCCCTAGGGGCCCGTAGATTTCCGTAGATTTCCGTAGGGGCCTGTAGGGTTGTGTAAGTGCCCGCAGGAGTCTGTAGGAATCCGTGGGATTCTGTAAGGTTCTGGAGGGTTCTGCAGGGTTCCGTAGGGGCCCGTAGAGTTCCGTAATGGCTGGTAAAGTTCCGTAGGGCCCTGTACCGTTCCGTAACTGCCTGCAAGGGTCTTTAGGCTTCCGTAGGGGCTGGTAGGGTTCCATAAAGTTCCGTGGGTTCCTGCAGAGTTCTGCAAGTGCCCGCAAGGGCCTGTAGGGGCCCACAGTGTTTCTGTCAGGTTCCGTAGAGTTCCGTAGGGGCCATAGGTTTCCGTAGTGGCTGGTAGTATTCCGTAGGGGTCTGTAGGGTTCCGTTGGCACCTGCAGTGTTCTGTAGGAGCCCATAGGGTTTTAGTGAGGTTCCGTTGTGTTGCTAAGGGTCTTGTAGAGTGCTGTCGGGTCCTGGAGTATTCTGTAGGGTTCAGTCAAAATCTGTAGGCTTCCCTAGGGTCCCATGGAGTCCCGTAGATTTCCGTAGGGGCCTGTAGGGTTGTGTAAGTGCCCGCAGGGGTTGGTAGGAGCTTGTAGGGTGCCATAAGTTTCCAGAGGGTTGTGTAGGGTTCCGTAGGGGCCGGTGGTGTTCCCTAGGGGCCTGTAGAGTCTCGTACGGTTCCGTAGGGGCCTGTAGGTTTCCATAAGCGCCCGCAGAGGTCTGAAGGGGCCCGTACTGTTCCGTAAGGATCCATAGGGCTCCGTAGAGCTTCGTAGGTTCCCTAGAGGCCTGTAGAGTACCGCAGGAGCCAGTAGTGTTCTGTAGGGGCCCGTAGGGTTCCTTCCATAGGGGCTGGCAGTGTTCCGTAGGGGCCTCTAGGGTTGAGTAAGTACCTGCAGGAGTCTGTAGGAATCCGTGGGATTGTGTAAGGTTCTGGAGGGTTCTGCAGGGTTCCGTAGGGGCCCGTAGAGTTCCGTAGTGGCTGGTAAAGTTCCGTAGGGCCCTGTACCGTTCCATAACTGCCTGCAAGGGTCTTTAGGCTTCCGTAGGGGCTGGTAGGGTTCCATAAAGTTCCGTGGGTTCCTGCAGAGTTCTGCAAGTGCCCGCAAGGGCCTGTAGGGGCCCACAGTGTTTCTGTCAGGTTCCGTAGAGTTCCGTAGGGGCCATAGGTTTCCATAGCGGCTGGTAGTATTCCGTAGGGGTCTGTAGGGTTCCGTAGGCACCTGCAGTGTTCTGTAGGAGCCCATAGGGTTTTAGTGAGGTTCCGTTGTGTTGCTAAGGGTCTTGTAGAGTGCTGTCGGGTCCTGGAGTATTCTGTAGGGTTCCAGAGGGGCTTGTAGGGTTCCGTCAAAATCTGTAGGCTTCCCTAGGGGCCCGTAGAGTCCCGTAGATTTCCGTAGGGGCCTGTAGGGTTGTGTAAGTGCCCGCAGGGGTTGGTAGGAGCTTGTAGGGTGCCATATGTTTCCAGAGGGTTGTGTAGGGTTCCGTAGAGGCCTGTGGTGTTCCCTAGGGGCCTGTAGAGTCTCGTACGGTTCCGTAGGGGCCTGTAGTGTTCCCTAGGGGCCTGTAGAGTCTCGTACAGTTCCGTAGGGTCCTGTAGGTTTCCATAAGCGCCCGCAGAGGTCTGAAGGGGCCCGTACTGTTCCGTAAGGATCCATAGGGCTCCGTAGAGCTTCGTAGGTTCCGTAGGGGCCCGTAGAGTTCCGTAGTGGCTGGTAAAGTTCCGTAGGGCCCTGTACCGTTCCATAACTGCCTGCAAGGGTCTTTAGGCTTCCGTAGGGGCTGGTAGGGTTCCATAAAGTTCCGTGGGTTCCTGCAGAGTTCTGCAAGTGCCCGCAAGGGCCTGTAGGGGCCCAGAGTGTTTCTGTCAGGTTCCGTAGAGTTCCGTAGGGGCCATAGGTTTCCATAGCGGCTGGTAGTATTCCGTAGGGGTCTGTAGGGTTCCGTAGGCACCTGCAGTGTTCTGTAGGAGCCCATAGGGTTTTAGTGAGGTTCCGTTGTGTTGCTAAGGTTCTTGTAGAGTGCTGTCGGGTCCTGGAGTATTCTGTAGGGTTCCAGAGGGGCTCGTAGGGTTCCGTCAAAATCTGTAGGCTTCCCTAGGGGCCCGTAGATTTCCGTAGATTTCCGTAGGGGCCTGTAGGGTTGTGTAAGTGCCCGCAGGAGTCTGTAGGAATCCGTGGGATTGTGTAAGGTTCTGGAGGGTTCTGCAGGGTTCCGTAGGGGCCCGTAGAGTTCCGTAGTGGCTGGTAAAGTTCCGTAGGGCCCTGTACCGTTCCATAACTGCCTGCAAGGGTCTTTAGGCTTCCGTAGGGGCTGGTAGGGTTCCATAAAGTTCCGTGGGTTCCTGCAGAGTTCTGCAAGTGCCCGCAAGGGCCTGTAGGGGCCCACAGTGTTTCTGTCAGGTTCCGTAGAGTTCCGTAGGGGCCATAGGTTTCCATAGCGGCTGGTAGTATTCCGTAGGGGTCTGTAGGGTTCCGTAGGCACCTGCAGTGTTCTGTAGGAGCCCATAGGGTTTTAGTGAGGTTCCGTTGTGTTGCTAAGGGTCTTGTAGAGTGCTGTCGGGTCCTGGAGTATTCTGTAGGGTTCCAGAGGGGCTTGTAGGGTTCCGTCAAAATCTGTAGGCTTCCCTAGGGGCCCGTAGAGTCCCGTAGATTTCCGTAGGGGCCTGTAGGGTTGTGTAAGTGCCTGCAGGGGTTGGTAGGAGCTTGTAGGGTGCCATAAGTTTCCAGAGGGTTGTGTAGGGTTCCGTAGGGGCCTGTGGTGTTCCCTAGGGGCCTGTAGAGTCTCGTACAGTTCCGTAGGGTCCTGTAGGTTTCCATAAGCGCCTGCAGAGGTTTGAAGGGGCCCGTACTGTTCCGTAAGGATCCATAGGGCTCCGTAGAGCTTCGTAGGTTCCCTAGAGGCCTGTAGAGTACCGCAGGAGCCAGTAGTGTTCTGTAGGGGTCTGTAAGGTTCCTTCCATAGGGGCTGGCAGTGTTCCGTAGGGGCCTCTAGGGTTGAGTAAGTGCCCGCAGGAGTCTGTAGGAATCCGTGGGATTGTGTAAGGTTCTGGAGGGTTCTGCAGGGTTCCGTAGGGGCCCGTAGAGTTCCGTAGTGGCTGGTAAAGTTCCGTAGGGCCCTGTACCGTTCCATAACTGCCTGCAAGGGTCTTTAGGCTTCCGTAGGGGCTGGTAGGGTTCCATAAAGTTCCGTGGGTTCCTGCAGAGTTCTGCAAGTGCCCGCAAGGGCCTGTAGGGGCCCACAGTGTTTCTGTCAGGTTCCGTAGAGTTCCGTAGGGGCCATAGGTTTCCATAGCGGCTGGTAGTATTCCGTAGGGGTCTGTAGGGTTCCGTAGGCACCTGCAGTGTTCTGTAGGAGCCCATAGGGTTTTAGTGAGGTTCCGTTGTGTTGCTAAGGGTCTTGTAGAGTGCTGTCGGGTCCTGGAGTATTCTGTAGGGTTCCAGAGGGGCTTGTAGGGTTCCGTCAAAATCTGTAGGCTTCCCTAGGGGCCCGTAGAGTCCCGTAGATTTCCGTAGATTTCCGTAGGGGCCTGTAGGGTTGTGTAAGTGCCCGCAGGGGTTGGTAGGAGCTTGTAGGGTGCCATATGTTTCCGGAGGGTTGTGTAGGGTTCCGTAGGGGCCTGTGGTGTTCCCTAGGGGCCTGTAGAGTCTCGTACAGTTCCGTAGGGGCCTGTAGGTTTCCATAAGCGCCCGCAGAGGTCTGAAGGGGCCCGTACTGTTCCGTAAGGATCCATAGGGCTCCGTAGAGCTTCGTAGGTTCCCTAGAGGCCTGTAGAGTACCGCAGGAGCCAGTAGTGTTCTGTAGGGGCCCGTAGGGTTCCTTCCATAGGGGCTGGCAGTGTTCCGTAGGGGCCTCTAGGGTTGAGTAAGTGCCCGCAGGAGTCTGTAGGAATCCGTGGGATTGTGTAAGGTTCTGGAGGGTTCTACAGGGTTCCGTAGGGGCCCGTAGAGTTCCGTAGTGGCTGGTAAAGTTCCGTAGGGCCCTGTACCGTTCCGTAACTGCCTGCAAGGGTCTTTAGGCTTCCGTAGGGGCTGGTAGGGTTCCATAAAGTTCCGTGGGTTCCTGCAGAGTTCTGCAAGTGCCCGCAAGGGCCTGTAGGGGCCCACAGTGTTTCTGTCAGGTTCCGTAGAGTTCCGTAGGGGCCATAGGTTTCCATAGCGGCTGGTAGTATTCCGTAGGGGTCTGTAGGGTTCCGTAGGCACCTGCAGTGTTCTGTAGGAGCCCATAGGGTTTTAGTGAGGTTCCGTTGTGTTGCTAAGGGTCTTGTAGAGTGCTGTCGGGTCCTGGAGTATTCTGTAGGGTTCCAGAGGGGCTCGTAGGGTTCCGTCAAAATCTGTAGGCTTCCCTAGGGGCCCGTAGAGTCCCGTAGATTTCCGTAGGGGCCTGTAGGGTTGTGTAAGTGCCCGCAGGGGTTGGTAGGAGCTTGTAGGGTGCCATAAGTTTCCAGAGGGTTGTGTAGGGTTCCGTAGGGGCCGGTGGTGTTCCCTAGGGGCCTGTAGAGTCTCGTACGGTTCCGTAGGGGCCTGTAGGTTTCCATAAGCGCCCGCAGAGGTCTGAAGGGGCCCGTACTGTTCCGTAAGGATCCATAGGGCTCCGTAGAGCTTCGTAGGTTCCCTAGAGGCCTGTAGAGTACCGCAGGAGCCAGTAGTGTTCTGTAGGGGTCTGTAAGGTTCCTTCCATAGGGACTGGCAGTGTTCCGTAGGGGCCTCTAGGGTTGAGTAAGTGCCCGCAGGAGTCTGTAGGAATCCGTGGGATTGTGTAAGGTTCTGGAGGGTTCTGCAGGGTTCCGTAGGGGCCCGTAGAGTTCCGTAGTGGCTGGTAAAGTTCCGTAGGGCCCTGTACCGTTCCATAACTGCCTGCAAGGGTCTTTAGGCTTCCGTAGGGGCTGGTAGGGTTCCATAAAGTTCCGTGGGTTCCTGCAGAGTTCTGCAAGTGCCCGCAAGGGCCTGTAGGGGCCCAGAGTGTTTCTGTCAGGTTCCGTAGAGTTCCGTAGGGGCCATAGGTTTCCATAGCGGCTGGTAGTATTCCGTAGGGGTCTGTAGGGTTCCGTAGGCACCTGCAGTGTTCTGTAGGAGCCCATAGGGTTTTAGTGAGGTTCCGTTGTGTTGCTAAGGTTCTTGTAGAGTGCTGTCGGGTCCTGGAGTATTCTGTAGGGTTCCAGAGGGGCTCGTAGGGTTCCGTCAAAATCTGTAGGCTTCCCTAGGGGCCCGTAGATTTCCGTAGATTTCCGTAGGGGCCTGTAGGGTTGTGTAAGTGCCCGCAGGAGTCTGTAGGAATCCGTGGGATTCTGTAAGGTTCTGGAGGGTTCTGCAGGGTTCCGTAGGGGCCCGTAGAGTTCCGTAATGGCTGGTAAAGTTCCGTAGGGCCCTGTACCGTTCCGTAACTGCCTGCAAGGGTCTTTAGGCTTCCGTAGGGGCTGGTAGGGTTCCATAAAGTTCCGTGGGTTCCTGCAGAGTTCTGCAAGTGCCCGCAAGGGCCTGTAGGGGCCCACAGTGTTTCTGTCAGGTTCCGTAGAGTTCCGTAGGGGCCATAGGTTTCCGTAGTGGCTGGTAGTATTCCGTAGGGGTCTGTAGGGTTCCGTTGGCACCTGCAGTGTTCTGTAGGAGCCCATAGGGTTTTAGTGAGGTTCCGTTGTGTTGCTAAGGGTCTTGTAGAGTGCTGTCGGGTCCTGGAGTATTCTGTAGGGTTCAGTCAAAATCTGTAGGCTTCCCTAGGGTCCCATGGAGTCCCGTAGATTTCCGTAGGGGCCTGTAGGGTTGTGTAAGTGCCCGCAGGGGTTGGTAGGAGCTTGTAGGGTGCCATAAGTTTCCAGAGGGTTGTGTAGGGTTCCGTAGGGGCCGGTGGTGTTCCCTAGGGGCCTGTAGAGTCTCGTACGGTTCCGTAGGGGCCTGTAGGTTTCCATAAGCGCCCGCAGAGGTCTGAAGGGGCCCGTACTGTTCCGTAAGGATCCATAGGGCTCCGTAGAGCTTCGTAGGTTCCCTAGAGGCCTGTAGAGTACCGCAGGAGCCAGTAGTGTTCTGTAGGGGCCCGTAGGGTTCCTTCCATAGGGGCTGGCAGTGTTCCGTAGGGGCCTCTAGGGTTGAGTAAGTACCTGCAGGAGTCTGTAGGAATCCGTGGGATTGTGTAAGGTTCTGGAGGGTTCTGCAGGGTTCCGTAGGGGCCCGTAGAGTTCCGTAGTGGCTGGTAAAGTTCCGTAGGGCCCTGCACCGTTCCGTAACTGCCTGCAAGGGTCTTTAGGCTTCCGTAGGGGCTGGTAGGGTTCCATAAAGTTCCGTGGGTTCCTGCAGAGTTCTGCAAGTGCCCGCAAGGGCCTGTAGGGGCCCACAGTGTTTCTGTCAGGTTCCGTAGAGTTCCATAGGGGCCATAGGTTTCCGTAGTGGCTGGTAGTATTCCGTAGGGGTCTGTAGGGTTCCGTAGGCACCTGCAGTGTTCTGTAGGAGCCCATAGGGTTTTAATGAGGTTCCGTTGTGTTGCTAAGGGTCTTGTAGAGTGCTGTCGGGTCCTGGAGTATTCTGTAGGGTTCCAGAGGGGCTTGTAGGGTTCCGTCAAAATCTGTAGGCTTCCCTAGGGGCCCGTAGAGTCCCGTAGATTTCCGTAGATTTCCGTAGGGGCCTGTAGGGTTGTGTAAGTGCCCGCAGGGGTTGGTAGGAGCTTGTAGGGTGCCATATGTTTCCAGAGGGTTGTGTAGGGTTCCGTAGGGGCCTGTGGTGTTCCCTAGGGGCCTGTAGAGTCTCGTACAGTTCCGTAGGGGCCTGTAGGTTTCCATAAGCGCCCGCAGAGGTCTGAAGGGGCCCGTACTGTTCCGTAAGGATCCATAGGGCTCCGTAGAGCTTCGTAGGTTCCCTAGAGGCCTGTAGAGTACCGCAGGAGCCAGTAGTGTTCTGTAGGGGCCCGTAGGGTTCCTTCCATAGGGGCTGGCAGTGTTCCGTAGGGTCCTCTAGGGTTGAGTAAGTGCCCGCAGGAGTCTGTAGGAATCCGTGGGATTGTGTAAGGTTCTGGAGGGTTCTACAGGGTTCCGTAGGGGCCCGTAGAGTTCCGTAGTGGCTGGTAAAGTTCCGTAGGGCCCTGTACCGTTCCGTAACTGCCTGCAAGGGTCTTTAGGCTTCCGTAGGGGCTGGTAGGGTTCCATAAAGTTCCGTGGGTTCCTGCAGAGTTCTGCAAGTGCCCGCAAGGGCCTGTAGGGGCCCACAGTGTTTCTGTCAGGTTCCGTAGAGTTCCGTAGGGGCCATAGGTTTCCATAGCGGCTGGTAGTATTCCGTAGGGGTCTGTAGGGTTCCGTAGGCACCTGCAGTGTTCTGTAGGAGCCCATAGGGTTTTAGTGAGGTTCCGTTGTGTTGCTAAGGGTCTTGTAGAGTGCTGTCGGGTCCTGGAGTATTCTGTAGGGTTCCAGAGGGGCTCGTAGGGTTCCGTCAAAATCTGTAGGCTTCCCTAGGGGCCCGTAGAGTCCCGTAGATTTCCGTAGGGGCCTGTAGGGTTGTGTAAGTGCCCGCAGGGGTTGGTAGGAGCTTGTAGGGTGCCATAAGTTTCCAGAGGGTTGTGTAGGGTTCCGTAGGGGCCGGTGGTGTTCCCTAGGGGCCTGTAGAGTCTCGTACGGTTCCGTAGGGGCCTGTAGGTTTCCATAAGCGCCCGCAGAGGTCTGAAGGGGCCCATACTGTTCCGTAAGGATCCATAGGGCTCCGTAGAGCTTCGTAGGTTCCCTAGAGGCCTGTAGAGTACCGCAGGAGCCAGTAGTGTTCTGTAGGGGCCCGTAGGGTTCCTTCCATAGGGGCTGGCAGTGTTCCGTAGGGGCCTCTAGGGTTGAGTAAGTACCTGCAGGAGTCTGTAGGAATCCGTGGGATTGTGTAAGGTTCTGGAGGGTTCTGCAGGGTTCCGTAGGGGCCCGTAGAGTTCCGTAGTGGCTGGTAAAGTTCCGTAGGGCCCTGTACCGTTCCATAACTGCCTGCAAGGGTCTTTAGGCTTCCGTAGGGGCTGGTAGGGTTCCATAAAGTTCCGTGGGTTCCTGCAGAGTTCTGCAAGTGCCCGCAAGGGCCTGTAGGGGCCCAGAGTGTTTCTGTCAGGTTCCGTAGAGTTCCGTAGGGGCCATAGGTTTCCATAGCGGCTGGTAGTATTCCGTAGGGGTCTGTAGGGTTCCGTAGGCACCTGCAGTGTTCTGTAGGAGCCCATAGGGTTTTAGTGAGGTTCCGTTGTGTTGCTAAGGTTCTTGTAGAGTGCTGTCGGGTCCTGGAGTATTCTGTAGGGTTCCAGAGGGGCTCGTAGGGTTCCGTCAAAATCTGTAGGCTTCCCTAGGGGCCCGTAGATTTCCGTAGATTTCCGTAGGGGCCTGTAGGGTTGTGTAAGTGCCCGCAGGAGTCTGTAGGAATCCGTGGGATTCTGTAAGGTTCTGGAGGGTTCTGCAGGGTTCCGTAGGGGCCCGTAGAGTTCCGTAATGGCTGGTAAAGTTCCGTAGGGCCCTGTACCGTTCCGTAACTGCCTGCAAGGGTCTTTAGGCTTCCGTAGGGGCTGGTAGGGTTCCATAAAGTTCCGTGGGTTCCTGCAGAGTTCTGCAAGTGCCCGCAAGGGCCTGTAGGGGCCCACAGTGTTTCTGTCAGGTTCCGTAGAGTTCCGTAGGGGCCATAGGTTTCCGTAGTGGCTGGTAGTATTCCGTAGGGGTCTGTAGGGTTCCGTTGGCACCTGCAGTGTTCTGTAGGAGCCCATAGGGTTTTAGTGAGGTTCCGTTGTGTTGCTAAGGGTCTTGTAGAGTGCTGTCGGGTCCTGGAGTATTCTGTAGGGTTCAGTCAAAATCTGTAGGCTTCCCTAGGGTCCCATGGAGTCCCGTAGATTTCCGTAGGGGCCTGTAGGGTTGTGTAAGTGCCCGCAGGGGTTGGTAGGAGCTTGTAGGGTGCCATAAGTTTCCAGAGGGTTGTGTAGGGTTCCGTAGGGGCCGGTGGTGTTCCCTAGGGGCCTGTAGAGTCTCGTACGGTTCCGTAGGGGCCTGTAGGTTTCCATAAGCGCCCGCAGAGGTCTGAAGGGGCCCGTACTGTTCCGTAAGGATCCATAGGGCTCCGTAGAGCTTCGTAGGTTCCCTAGAGGCCTGTAGAGTACCGCAGGAGCCAGTAGTGTTCTGTAGGGGCCCGTAGGGTTCCTTCCATAGGGGCTGGCAGTGTTCCGTAGGGGCCTCTAGGGTTGACTAAGTGCCCGCAGGAGTCTGTAGGAATCCGTGGGATTGTGTAAGGTTCTGGAGGGTTCTGCAGGGTTCCGTAGGGGCCCGTAGAGTTCCGTAGTGGCTGGTAAAGTTCCGTAGGGCCCTGCACCGTTCCGTAACTGCCTGCAAGGGTCTTTAGGCTTCCGTAGGGGCTGGTAGGGTTCCATAAAGTTCCGTGGGTTCCTGCAGAGTTCTGCAAGTGCCCGCAAGGGCCTGTAGGGGCCCACAGTGTTTCTGTCAGGTTCCGTAGAGTTCCATAGGGGCCATAGGTTTCCGTAGTGGTTGGTAGTATTCCGTAGGGGTCTGTAGGGTTCCGTAGGCACCTGCAGTGTTCTGTAGGAGCCCATAGGGTTTTAATGAGGTTCCGTTGTGTTGCTAAGGGTCTTGTAGAGTGCTGTCGGGTCCTGGAGTATTCTGTAGGGTTCCAGAGGGGCTTGTAGGGTTCCGTCAAAATCTGTAGGCTTCCCTAGGGGCCCGTAGAGTCCCGTAGATTTCCGTAGATTTCCGTAGGGGCCTGTAGGGTTGTGTAAGTGCCCGCAGGGGTTGGTAGGAGCTTGTAGGGTGCCATAAGTTTCCAGAGGGTTGTGTAGGGTTCCGTAGGGGCCGGTGGTGTTCCCTAGGGGCCTGTAGAGTCTCGTACGGTTCCGTAGGGGCCTGTAGGTTTCCATAAGCGCCCGCAGAGGTCTGAAGGGGCCCGTACTGTTCCGTAAGGATCCATAGGGCTCCGTAGAGCTTCGTAGGTTCCCTAGAGGCCTGTAGAGTACCGCAGGAGCCAGTAGTGTTCTGTAGGGGCCCGTAGGGTTCCTTCCATAGGGGCTGGCAGTGTTCCGTAGGGGCCTCTAGGGTTGAGTAAGTACCTGCAGGAGTCTGTAGGAATCCGTGGGATTGTGTAAGGTTCTGGAGGGTTCTGCAGGGTTCCGTAGGGGCCCGTAGAGTTCCGTAGTGGCTGGTAAAGTTCCGTAGGGCCCTGTACCGTTCCATAACTGCCTGCAAGGGTCTTTAGGCTTCCGTAGGGGCTGGTAGGGTTCCATAAAGTTCCGTGGGTTCCTGCAGAGTTCTGCAAGTGCCCGCAAGGGCCTGTAGGGGCCCACAGTGTTTCTGTCAGGTTCCGTAGAGTTCCGTAGGGGCCATAGGTTTCCATAGCGGCTGGTAGTATTCCGTAGGGGTCTGTAGGGTTCCGTAGGCACCTGCAGTGTTCTGTAGGAGCCCATAGGGTTTTAGTGAGGTTCCGTTGTGTTGCTAAGGGTCTTGTAGAGTGCTGTCGGGTCCTGGAGTATTCTGTAGGGTTCCAGAGGGGCTTGTAGGGTTCCGTCAAAATCTGTAGGCTTCCCTAGGGGCCCGTAGAGTCCCGTAGATTTCCGTAGGGGCCTGTAGGGTTGTGTAAGTGCCCGCAGGGGTTGGTAGGAGCTTGTAGGGTGCCATATGTTTCCAGAGGGTTGTGTAGGGTTCCGTAGAGGCCTGTGGTGTTCCCTAGGGGCCTGTAGAGTCTCGTACGGTTCCGTAGGGGCCTGTAGTGTTCCCTAGGGGCCTGTAGAGTCTCGTACAGTTCCGTAGGGTCCTGTAGGTTTCCATAAGCGCCCGCAGAGGTCTGAAGGGGCCCGTACTGTTCCGTAAGGATCCATAGGGCTCCGTAGAGCTTCGTAGGTTCCGTAGGGGCCCGTAGAGTTCCGTAGTGGCTGGTAAAGTTCCGTAGGGCCCTGTACCGTTCCATAACTGCCTGCAAGGGTCTTTAGGCTTCCGTAGGGGCTGGTAGGGTTCCATAAAGTTCCGTGGGTTCCTGCAGAGTTCTGCAAGTGCCCGCAAGGACCTGTAGGGGCCCACAGTGTTTCTGTCAGGTTCCGTAGAGTTCCGTAGGGGCCATAGGTTTCCATAGCGGCTGGTAGTATTCCGTAGGGGTCTGTAGGGTTCCGTAGGCACCTGCAGTGTTCTGTAGGAGCCCATAGGGTTTTAGTGAGGTTCCGTTGTGTTGCTAAGGTTCTTGTAGAGTGCTGTCGGGTCCTGGAGTATTCTGTAGGGTTCCAGAGGGGCTCGTAGGGTTCCGTCAAAATCTGTAGGCTTCCCTAGGGGCCCGTAGATTTCCGTAGATTTCCGTAGGGGCCTGTAGGGTTGTGTAAGTGCCCGCAGGAGTCTGTAGGAATCCGTGGGATTCTGTAAGGTTCTGGAGGGTTCTGCAGGGTTCCGTAGGGGCCCGTAGAGTTCCGTAGTGGCTGGTAAAGTTCCGTAGGGCCCTGTACCGTTCCATAACTGCCTGCAAGGGTCTTTAGGCTTCCGTAGGGGCTGGTAGGGTTCCATAAAGTTCCGTGGGTTCCTGCAGAGTTCTGCAAGTGCCCGCAAGGGCCTGTAGGGGCCCAGAGTGTTTCTGTCAGGTTCCGTAGAGTTCCGTAGGGGCCATAGGTTTCCATAGCGGCTGGTAGTATTCCGTAGGGGTCTGTAGGGTTCCGTAGGCACCTGCAGTGTTCTGTAGGAGCCCATAGGGTTTTAGTGAGGTTCCGTTGTGTTGCTAAGGGTCTTGTAGAGTGCTGTCGGGTCCTGGAGTATTCTGTAGGGTTCCAGAGGGGCTTGTAGGGTTCCGTCAAAATCTGTAGGCTTCCCTAGGGGCCCGTAGAGTCCCGTAGATTTCCGTAGGGGCCTGTAGGGTTGTGTAAGTGCCTGCAGGGGTTGGTAGGAGCTTGTAGGGTGCCATAAGTTTCCAGAGGGTTGTGTAGGGTTCCGTAGGGGCCTGTGGTGTTCCCTAGGGGCCTGTAGAGTCTCGTACAGTTCCGTAGGGTCCTGTAGGTTTCCATAAGCGCCTGCAGAGGTTTGAAGGGGCCCGTACTGTTCCGTAAGGATCCATAGGGCTCCGTAGAGCTTCGTAGGTTCCCTAGAGGCCTGTAGAGTACCGCAGGAGCCAGTAGTGTTCTGTAGGGGTCTGTAAGGTTCCTTCCATAGGGGCTGGCAGTGTTCCGTAGGGGCCTCTAGGGTTGAGTAAGTGCCCGCAGGAGTCTGTAGGAATCCGTGGGATTGTGTAAGGTTCTGGAGGGTTCTGCAGGGTTCCGTAGGGGCCCGTAGAGTTCCGTAGTGGCTGGTAAAGTTCCGTAGGGCCCTGTACCGTTCCATAACTGCCTGCAAGGGTCTTTAGGCTTCCGTAGGGGCTGGTAGGGTTCCATAAAGTTCCGTGGGTTCCTGCAGAGTTCTGCAAGTGCCCGCAAGGGCCTGTAGGGGCCCACAGTGTTTCTGTCAGGTTCCGTAGAGTTCCGTAGGGGCCATAGGTTTCCATAGCGGCTGGTAGTATTCCGTAGGGGTCTGTAGGGTTCCGTAGGCACCTGCAGTGTTCTGTAGGAGCCCATAGGGTTTTAGTGAGGTTCCGTTGTGTTGCTAAGGGTCTTGTAGAGTGCTGTCGGGTCCTGGAGTATTCTGTAGGGTTCCAGAGGGGCTTGTAGGGTTCCGTCAAAATCTGTAGGCTTCCCTAGGGGCCCGTAGAGTCCCGTAGATTTCCGTAGATTTCCGTAGGGGCCTGTAGGGTTGTGTAAGTGCCCGCAGGGGTTGGTAGGAGCTTGTAGGGTGCCATATGTTTCCGGAGGGTTGTGTAGGGTTCCGTAGGGGCCTGTGGTGTTCCCTAGGGGCCTGTAGAGTCTCGTACAGTTCCGTAGGGTCCTGTAGGTTTCCATAAGCGCCCGCAGAGGTCTGAAGGGGCCCGTACTGTTCCGTAAGGATCCATAGGGCTCCGTAGAGCTTCGTAGGTTCCCTAGAGGCCTGTAGAGTACCGCAGGAGCCAGTAGTGTTCTGTAGGGGTCTGTAAGGTTCCTTCCATAGGGGCTGGCAGTGTTCCGTAGGGGCCTCTAGGGTTGAGTAAGTGCCCGCAGGAGTCTGTAGGAATCCGTGGGATTGTGTAAGGTTCTGGAGGGTTCTGCAGGGTTCCGTAGGGGCCCGTAGAGTTCCGTAGTGGCTGGTAAAGTTCCGTAGGGCCCTGTACCGTTCCATAACTGCCTGCAAGGGTCTTTAGGCTTCCGTAGGGGCTGGTAGGGTTCCATAAAGTTCCGTGGGTTCCTGCAGAGTTCTGCAAGTGCCCGCAAGGGCCTGTAGGGGCCCACAGTGTTTCTGTCAGGTTCCGTAGAGTTCCGTAGGGGCCATAGGTTTCCATAGCGGCTGGTAGTATTCCGTAGGGGTCTGTAGGGTTCCGTAGGCACCTGCAGTGTTCTGTAGGAGCCCATAGGGTTTTAGTGAGGTTCCGTTGTGTTGCTAAGGGTCTTGTAGAGTGCTGTCAGGTCCTGGAGTATTCTGTAGGGTTCCAGAGGGGCTTGTAGGGTTCCGTCAAAATCTGTAGGCTTCCCTAGGGGCCCGTAGAGTCCCGTAGATTTCCGTAGGGGCCTGTAGGGTTGTGTAAGTGCCCTCAGGGGTTGGTAGGAGCTTGTAGGGTGCCATATGTTTCCGGAGGGTTGTGTAGGGTTCCGTAGGGGCCTGTGGTGTTCCCTAGGGGCCTGTAGAGTCTCGTACAGTTCCGTAGGGTCCTGTAGGTTTCCATAAGCGCCCGCAGAGGTCTGAAGGGGCCCGTACTGTTCCGTAAGGATCCATAGGGCTCCGTAGAGCTTCGTAGGTTCCCTAGAGGCCTGTAGAGTACCGCAGGAGCCAGTAGTGTTCTGTAGGGGTCTGTAAGGTTCCTTCCATAGGGACTGGCAGTGTTCCGTAGGGGCCTCTAGGGTTGAGTAAGTGCCCGCAGGAGTCTGTAGGAATCCGTGGGATTGTGTAAGGTTCTGGAGGGTTCTGCAGGGTTCCGTAGGGGCCCGTAGAGTTCCGTAGTGGCTGGTAAAGTTCCGTAGGGCCCTGTACCGTTCCATAACTGCCTGCAAGGCTCTTTAGGCTTTCGTAGGGGCTGGTAGGGTTCCATAAAGTTCCGTGGGTTCCTGCAGAGTTCTGCAAGTGCCCGCAAGGGCCTGTAGGGGCCCACAGTGTTTCTGTCAGGTTCCGTAGAGTTCCGTAGGGGCCATAGGTTTCCATAGCGGCTGGTAGTATTCCGTAGGGGTCTGTAGGGTTCCGTAGGCACCTGCAGTGTTCTGTAGGAGCCCATAGGGTTTTAGTGAGGTTCCGTTGTGTTGCTAAGGGTCTTGTAGAGTGCTGTCGGGTCCTGGAGTATTCTGTAGGGTTCCAGAGGGGCTTGTAGGGTTCCGTCAAAATCTGTAGGCTTCCCTAGGGGCCCGTAGAGTCCCGTAGATTTCCGTAGGGGCCTGTAGGGTTGTGTAAGTGCCTGCAGGGGTTGGTAGGAGCTTGTAGGGTGCCATAAGTTTCCAGAGGGTTGTGTAGGGTTCCGTAGGGGCCGGTGGTGTTCCCTAGGGGCCTGTAGAGTCTCGTACAGTTCCGTAGGGTCCTGTAGGTTTCCATAAGCGCCTGCAGAGGTTTGAAGGGGCCCGTACTGTTCCGTAAGGATCCATAGGGCTCCGTAGAGCTTCGTAGGTTCCCTAGAGGCCTGTAGAGTACCGCAGGAGCCAGTAGTGTTCTGTAGGGGTCTGTAAGGTTCCTTCCATAGGGGCTGGCAGTGTTCCGTAGGGGCCTCTAGGGTTGAGTAAGTGCCCGCAGGAGTCTGTAGGAATCCGTGGGATTGCGTAAGGTTCTGGAGGGTTCTGCAGGGTTCCGTAGGGGCCCGTAGAGTTCCGTAGTGGCTGGTAAAGTTCCGTAGGGCCCTGTACCGTTCCGTAACTGCCTGCAAGGGTCTTTAGGCTTCCATAGGGGCTGGTAGGGTTCCATAAAGTTCCGTGGGTTCCTGCAGAGTTCTGCAAGTGCCCGCAAGGGCCTGTAGGGGCCCACAGTGTTTCTGTCAGGTTCCGTAGAGTTCCGTAGGGGCCATAGGTTTCCATAGCGGCTGGTAGTATTCCGTAGGGGTCTGTAGGGTTCCGTAGGCACCTGCAGTGTTCTGTAGGAGCCCATAGGGTTTTAGTGAGGTTCCGTTGTGTTGCTAAGGGTCTTGTAGAGTGCTGTCGGGTCCTGGAGTATTCTGTAGGGTTCCAGAGGGGCTCGTAGGGTTCCGTCAAAATCTGTAGGCTTCCCTAGGGGCCCAGAGAGTCCCGTAGATTTCCGTAGGGGCCTGTAGGGTTGTGTAAGTGCCCGCAGGGGTTGGTAGGAGCTTGTAGGGTTCCATAAGTTTCCAGAGGGTTGTGTAGGGCTCCGTAGGGGCCTGTGGTGTTCCCTAGGGGCCTGTAGAGTCTCGTACAGTTCCGTAGGGTCCTGTAGGTTTCCATAAGCGCCCGCAGAGGTCTGAAGGGGCCCGTACTGTTCCGTAAGGATCCATAGGGCTCCGTAGAGCTTCGTAGGTTCCCTAGAGGCCTGTAGAGTACCGCAGGAGCCAGTAGTGTTCTGTAGGGGTCTGTAAGGTTCCTTCCATAGGGGCTGGCAGTGTTCCGTAGGGGCCTCTAGGGTTGAGTAAGTGCCCGCAGGAGTCTGTAGGAATCCGTGGGATTGTGTAAGGTTCTGGAGGGTTCTGCAGGGTTCCGTAGGGGCCCGTAGAGTTCCGTAGTGGCTGGTAAAGTTCCGTAGGGCCCTGTACCGTTCCATAACTGCCTGCAAGGGTCTTTAGGCTTCCGTAGGGGCTGGTAGGGTTCCATAAAGTTCCGTGGGTTCCTGCAGAGTTCTGCAAGTGCCCGCAAGGGCCTGTAGGGGCCCACAGTGTTTCTGTCAGGTTCCGTAGAGTTCCGTAGGGGCCATAGGTTTCCATAGCGGCTGGTAGTATTCCGTAGGGGTCTGTAGGGTTCCGTAGGCACCTGCAGTGTTCTGTAGGAGCCCATAGGGTTTTAGTGAGGTTCCGTTGTGTTGCTAAGGGTCTTGTAGAGTGCTGTCGGGTCCTGGAGTATTCTGTAGGGTTCCAGAGGGGCTTGTAGGGTTCCGTCAAAATCTGTAGGCTTCCCTAGGGGCCCGTAGAGTCCCGTAGATTTCCGTAGGGGCCTGTAGGGTTGTGTAAGTGCCCGCAGGGGTTGGTAGGAGCTTGTAGGGTGCCATAAGTTTCCAGAGGGTTGTGTAGGGTTCCGTAGGGGCCGGTGGTGTTCCCCAGGGGCCTGTAGAGTCTCATACAGTTCCGTAGGGTCCTGTAGGTTTCCATAAGCGCCCGCAGAGGTTTGAAGGGGCCCGTACTGTTCCGTAAGGATCCATAGGGCTCCGTAGAGCTTCGTAGGTTCCCTAGAGGCCTGTAGAGTACCACAGGAGCCAGTAGTGTTCTGTAGGGGTCTGTAAGGTTCCTTCCATAGGGACTGGCAGTGTTCCGTAGGGGCCTGTAGGGTTGAGTAAGTGCCCGCAGGAGTCTGTAGGAATCCGTGGGATTGTGTAAGGTTCTGGAGGGTTCTGCAGGGTTCCGTAGGGGCCCGTAGAGTTCCGTAGTGGCTGGTAAAGTTCCGTAGGGCCCTGTACCATTCCATAACTGCCTGCAAGGGTCTTTAGGCTTCCGTAGGGGCTGGTAGGGTTCCATAAAGTTCCGTGGGTTCCTGCAGAGTTCTGCAAGTGCCCGCAAGGGCCTGTAGGGGCCCACAGTGTTTCTGTCAGGTTCCGTAGAGTTCCGTAGGGGCCATAGGTTTCCATAGCGGCTGGTAGTATTCCGTAGGGGTCTGTAGGGTTCCGTAGGCACCTGCAGTGTTCTGTAGGAGCCCATAGGGTTTTAGTGAGGTTCCGTTGTGTTGCTAAGGGTCTTGTAGAGTGCTGTCGGGTCCTGGAGTATTCTGTAGGGTTCCAGAGGGGCTTGTAGGGTTCCGTCAAAATCTGTAGGCTTCCCTAGGGGCCCGTAGAGTCCCGTAGATTTCCGTAGGGGCCTGTAGGGTTGTGTAAGTGCCCGCAGGGGTTGGTAGGAGCTTGTAGGGTGCCATATGTTTCCGGAGGGTTGTGTAGGGTTCCGTAGGGGCCGGTGGTGTTCCCTAGGGGCCTGTAGAGTCTCGTACGGTTCCGTAGGGGCCTGTAGTGTTCCCCAGGGGCCTGTAGAGTCTCATACAGTTCCGTAGGGTCCTGTAGGTTTCCATAAGCGCCTGCAGAGGTTTGAAGGGGCCCGTACTGTTCCGTAAGGATCCATAGGGCTCCGTAGAGCTTCGTAGGTTCCCTAGATGCCTGTAGAATACCGCAGGAGGTAGTAGTGTTTTGTAGGGTCCCGTAGGGTTCCTTCCATAGGGGCTGGCAGTGTTCCGTAGGGGCCTCTAGGGTTGAGTAAGTGCCCGCAGGAGTCTGTAGGAATCCGTGGGATTGTGTAAGGTTCTGGAGGGTTCTGCAGGGTTCCGTAGGGGCCCGTAGAGTTCCGTAGTGGCTGGTAAAGTTCCGTAGGGCCCTGTACCGTTCCGTAACTGCCTGCAAGGGTCTTTAGGCTTCCGTAGGGGCTGGTAGGGTTCTATAAAGTTCCGTGGGTTCCTGCAGAGTTCTGCAAGTGCCCGCAAGGGCCTGTAGGGGCCCACAGTGTTTCTGTCAGGTTCCGTAGAGTTCCGTAGGGGCCATAGGTTTCCATAGCGGCTGGTAGTATTCCGTAGGGGTCTGTAGGGTTCCGTAGGCACCTGCAGTGTTCTGTAGGAGCCCATAGGGTTTTAGTGAGGTTCCGTTGTGTTGCTAAGGGTCTTGTAGAGTGCTGTCGGGTCCTGGAGTATTCTGTAGGGTTCCAGAGGGGCTTGTAGGGTTCCGTCAAAATCTGTAGGCTTCCCTAGGGGCCCGTAGAGTCCCGTAGATTTCCGTAGGGGCCTGTAGGGTTGTGTAAGTGCCCGCAGGGGTTGGTAGGAGCTTGTAGGGTGCCATATGTTTCCGGAGGGTTGTGTAGGGTTCCGTACGGGCCGGTGGTGTTCCCTAGGGGCCTGTAGAGTCTCGTACGGTTCCGTAGGGGCCTGTAGGTTTCCATAAGCGCCCGCAGAGGTCTGAAGGGGCCCGTACTGTTCCGTAAGGATCCATAGGGCTCCGTAGAGCTTCGTAGGTTCCCTAGAGGCCTGTAGAGTACTGCAGGAGCCAGTAGTGTTCTGTGGGGGCCCGTAAGGTTCCTTCCATACGGGCTGGCAGTGTTCCGTAGGGGCCTCTAGGGTTGAGTAAGTACCTGCAGGAGTCTGTAGGAATCCGTGGGATTGTGTAAGGTTCTGGAGGGTTCTGCAGGGTTCCGTAGGGGCCCGTAGAGTTCCGTAGTGGCTGGTAAAGTTCCGTAGGGCCCTGTACCGTTCCATAACTGCCTGCAAGGGTCTTTAGGCTTCCGTAGGGGCTGGTAGGGTTCCATAAAGTTCCGTGGGTTCCTGCAGAGTTCTGCAAGTTCCCGCAAGGGCCTGTAGGGGCCCACAGTGTTTCTGTCAGGTTCCGTAGAGTTCCGTAGGGGCCATAGGTTTCCGTAGTGGCTGGTAGTATTCCGTAGGGGTCTGTAGGGTTCCGTAGGCACCTGCAGTGTTCTGTAGGAGCCCATAGGGTTTTAGTGAGGTTCCGTTGTGTTGCTAAGGGTCTTGTAGAGTGCTGTCGGGTCCTGGAGTATTCTGTAGGGTTCCAGAGGGGCTCGTAGGGTTCCGTCAAAATCTGTAGGCTTCCCTAGGGGCCCAGAGAGTCCCGTAGATTTCCGTAGGGGCCTGTAGGGTTGTGTAAGTGCCCGCAGGGGTTGGTAGGAGCTTGTAGGGTTCCATAAGTTTCCAGAGGGTTGTGTAGGGCTCCGTAGGGGCCTGTGGTGTTCCCTAGGGGCCTGTAGAGTCTCGTACAGTTCCGTAGGGTCCTGTAGGTTTCCATAAGCGCCCGCAGAGGTCTGAAGGGGCCCGTACTGTTCCGTAAGGATCCATAGGGCTCCGTAGAGCTTCGTAGGTTCCCTAGAGGCCTGTAGAGTACCGCAGGAGCCAGTAGTGTTCTGTAGGGGCCCGTAGGGTTCCTTCCATAGGGGCTGGCAGTGTTCCGTAGGGGCCTCTAGGGTTGAGTAAGTGCCCGCAGGAGTCTGTAGGAATCCGTGGGATTCTGTAAGGTTCTGGAGGGTTCTACAGGGTTCCGTAGGGGCCCGTAGAGTTCCGTAGTGGCTGGTAAAGTTCCGTAGGGCCCTGTACCGTTCCATAACTGCCTGCAAGGGTCTTTAGGCTTCCGTAGGGGCTGGTAGGGTTCCATAAAGTTCCGTGGGTTCCTGCAGAGTTCTGCAAGTGCCCGCAAGGGCCTATAGGGGCCCACAGTGTTTCTGTCAGGTTCCGTAGAGTTCCGTAGGGGCCATAGGTTTCCATAGCGGCTGGTAGTATTCCGTAGGGGTCTGTAGGGTTCCGTAGGCACCTGCAGTGTTCTGTAGGAGCCCATAGGGTTTTAGTGAGGTTCCGTTGTGTTGCTAAGGGTCTTGTAGAGTGCTGTCGGGTCCTGGAGTATTCTGTAGGGTTCCAGAGGGGCTTGTAGGGTTCCGTCAAAATCTGTAGGCTTCCCTAGGGGCCCGTAGAGTCCCGTAGATTTCCGTAGGGGCCTGTAGGGTTGTGTAAGTGCCCGCAGGGGTTGGTAGGAGCTTGTAGGGTGCCATAAGTTTCCAGAGGGTTGTGTAGGGTTCCGTAGGGGCCGGTGGTGTTCCCCAGGGGCCTGTAGAGTCTCATACAGTTCCGTAGGGTCCTGTAGGTTTCCATAAGCGCCCGCAGAGGTTTGAAGGGGCCCGTACTGTTCCGTAAGGATCCATAGGGCTCCGTAGAGCTTCGTAGGTTCCCTAGAGGCCTGTAGAGTACCACAGGAGCCAGTAGTGTTCTGTAGGGGTCTGTAAGGTTCCTTCCATAGGGACTGGCAGTGTTCCGTAGGGGCCTGTAGGGTTGAGTAAGTGCCCGCAGGAGTCTGTAGGAATCCGTGGGATTGTGTAAGGTTCTGGAGGGTTCTGCAGGGTTCCGTAGGGGCCCGTAGAGTTCCGTAGTGGCTGGTAAAGTTCCGTAGGGCCCTGTACCATTCCATAACTGCCTGCAAGGGTCTTTAGGCTTCCGTAGGGGCTGGTAGGGTTCCATAAAGTTCCGTGGGTTCCTGCAGAGTTCTGCAAGTGCCCGCAAGGGCCTGTAGGGGCCCAGAGTGTTTCTGTCAGGTTCCGTAGAGTTCCGTAGGGGCCATAGGTTTCCATAGCGGCTGGTAGTATTCCGTAGGGGTCTGTAGGGTTCCGTAGGCACCTGCAGTGTTCTGTAGGAGCCCATAGGGTTTTAGTGAGGTTCCGTTGTGTTGCTAAGGGTCTTGTAGAGTGCTGTCGGGTCCTGGAGTATTCTGTAGGGTTCCAGAGGGGCTTGTAGGGTTCCGTCAAAATCTGTAGGCTTCCCTAGGGGCCCGTAGAGTCCCGTAGATTTCCGTAGGGGCCTGTAGGGTTGTGTAAGTGCCCGCAGGGGTTGGTAGGAGCTTGTAGGGTGCCATATGTTTCCGGAGGGTTGTGTAGGGTTCCGTAGGGGCCGGTGGTGTTCCCTAGGGGCCTGTAGAGTCTCGTACGGTTCCGTAGGGGCCTGTAGTGTTCCCCAGGGGCCTGTAGAGTCTCGTACGGTTCCGTAGGGGCCTGTAGGTTTCCATAAGCGCCCGCAGAGGTCTGAAGGGGCCCGTACTGTTCCGTAAGGATCCATAGGGCTCCGTAGAGCTTCGTAGGTTCCCTAGAGGCCTGTAGAGTACTGCAGGAGCCAGTAGTGTTCTGTGGGGGCCCGTAAGGTTCCTTCCATAGGGGCTGGCAGTGTTCCGTAGGGGCCTCTAGGGTTGAGTAAGTACCTGCAGGAGTCTGTAGGAATCCGTGGGATTGTGTAAGGTTCTGGAGGGTTCTGCAGGGTTCCGTAGGGGCCCGTAGAGTTCCGTAGTGGCTGGTAAAGTTCCGTAGGGCCCTGTACCGTTCCATAACTGCCTGCAAGGGTCTTTAGGCTTCCGTAGGGGCTGGTAGGGTTCCATAAAGTTCCGTGGGTTCCTGCAGAGTTCTGCAAGTTCCCGCAAGGGCCTGTAGGGGCCCACAGTGTTTCTGTCAGGTTCCGTAGAGTTCCGTAGGGGCCATAGGTTTCCGTAGTGGCTGGTAGTATTCCGTAGGGGTCTGTAGGGTTCCGTTGGCACCTGCAGTGTTCTGTAGGAGCCCATAGGGTTTTAGTGAGGTTCCGTTGTGTTGCTAAGGGTCTTGTAGAGTGCTGTCGGGTCCTGGAGTATTCTGTAGGGTTCAGTCAAAATCTGTAGGCTTCCCTAGGGTCCCATGGCGTCCCGTAGATTTCCGTAGGGGCCTGTAGGGTTGTGTAAGTGCCCGCAGGGGTTGGTAGGAGCTTGTAGGGTGCCATAAGTTTCCAGAGGGTTGTGTAGGGTTCCGTAGGGGCCTGTGGTGTTCCCTAGGGGCCTGTAGAGTCTCGTACGGTTCCGTAGGGGCCTGTAGGTTTCCATAAGCGCCCGCAGAGGTTTGAAGGGGCCCGTACTGTTCCGTAAGGATCCATAGGGCTCCGTAGAGCTTCGTAGGTTCCCTAGAGGCCTGTAGAGTACCGCAGGAGCCAGTAGTGTTCTGTAGGGGCCCGTAGGGTTCCTTCCATAGGGGCTGGCAGTGTTCCGTAGGGGCCTCTAGGGTTGAGTAAGTGCCTGCAGGAGTCTGTAGGAATCCGTGGGATTGTGTAAGGTTCTGGAGGGTTCTGCAGGGTTCCGTAGGGGCCCGTAGAGTTCCGTAGTGGCTGGTAAAGTTCCGTAGGGCCCTGCACCGTTCCGTAACTGCCTGCAAGGGTCTTTAGGCTTCCGTAGGGGCTGGTAGGGTTCCATAAAGTTCCGTGGGTTCCTGCAGAGTTCTGCAAGTGCCCGCAAGGGCCTGTAGGGGCCCACAGTGTTTCTGTCAGGTTCCGTAGAGTTCCATAGGGGCCATAGGTTTCCGTAGTGGCTGGTAGTATTCCGTAGGGGTCTGTAGGGTTCCGTAGGCGCCTGCAGTGTTCTGTAGGAGCCCATAGGGTTTTAGTGAGGTTCCGTTGTGTTGCTAAGGGTCTTGTAGAGTGCTGTCGGGTCCTGGAGTATTCTGTAGGGTTCCAGAGGGGCTTGTAGGGTTCCGTCAAAATCTGTAGGCTTCCCTAGGGGCCCGTAGAGTCCCGTAGATTTCCGTAGATTTCCGTAGGGGCCTGTAGGGTTGTGTAAGTGCCCGCAGGGGTTGGTAGGAGCTTGTAGGGTGCCATATGTTTCCGGAGGGTTGTGTAGGGTTCCGTAGGGGCCTGTGGTGTTCCCTAGGGGCCTGTAGAGTCTCGTACAGTTCCGTAGGGGCCTGTAGGTTTCCATAAGCGCCCGCAGAGGTCTGAAGGGGCCCGTACTGTTCCGTAAGGATCCATAGGGCTCCGTAGAGCTTCGTAGGTTCCCTAGAGGCCTGTAGAGTACCGCAGGAGCCAGTAGTGTTCTGTAGGGGCCCGTAGGGTTCCTTCCATAGGGGCTGGCAGTGTTCCGTAGGGGCCTCTAGGGTTGAGTAAGTACCTGCAGGAGTCTGTAGGAATCCGTGGGATTGTGTAAGGTTCTGGAGGGTTCTACAGGGTTCCGTAGGGGCCCGTAGAGTTCCGTAGTGGCTGGTAAAGTTCCGTAGGGCCCTGTACCGTTCCGTAACTGCCTGCAAGGGTCTTTAGGCTTCGGTAGGGGCTGGTAGGGTTCCATAAAGTTCCGTGGGTTCCTGCAGAGTTCTGCAAGTGCCCGCAAGGGCCTGTAGGGGCCCACAGTGTTTCTGTCAGGTTCCGTAGAGTTCCGTAGGGGCCATAGGTTTCCATAGCGGCTGGTAGTATTCCGTAGGGGTCTGTAGGGTTCCGTAGGCACCTGCAGTGTTCTGTAGGAGCCCATAGGGTTTTAATGAGGTTCCGTTGTGTTGCTAAGGGTCTTGTAGAGTGCTGTCGGGTCCTGGAGTATTCTGTAGGGTTCCAGAGGGGCTCGTAGGGTTCCGTCAAAATCTGTAGGGTTCCCTAGGGGCCCGTAGAGTCCCGTAGATTTCCGTAGGGGCCTGTAGGGTTGTGTAAGTGCCCTCAGGGGTTGGTAGGAGCTTGTAGGGTGCCATAAGTTTCCAGAGGGTTGTGTAGGGTTCCGTAGGGGCCGGTGGTGTTCCCTAGGGGCCTGTAGAGTCTCGTACGGTTCCGTAGGGGCCTGTAGGTTTCCATAAGCGCCCGCAGAGGTCTGAAGGGGCCCGTACTGTTCCGTAAGGATCCATAGGGCTCCGTAGAGCTTCGTAGGTTCCCTAGAGGCCTGTAGAGTACCGCAGGAGCCAGTAGTGTTCTGTAGGGGCCCGTAGGGTTCCTTCCATAGGGGCTGGCAGTGTTCCGTAGGGGCCTCTAGGGTTGAGTAAGTACCTGCAGGAGTCTGTAGGAATCCGTGGGATTGTGTAAGGTTCTGGAGGGTTCTGCAGGGTTCCGTAGGGGCCCGTAGAGTTCCGTAGTGGCTGGTAAAGTTCCGTAGGGCCCTGTACCGTTCCATAACTGCCTGCAAGGGTCTTTAGGCTTCCGTAGGGGCTGGTAGGGTTCCATAAAGTTCCGTGGGTTCCTGCAGAGTTCTGCAAGTGCCCGCAAGGGCCTGTAGGGGCCCACAGTGTTTCTGTCAGGTTCCGTAGAGTTCCGTAGGGGCCATAGGTTTCCATAGCGGCTGGTAGTATTCCGTAGGGGTCTGTAGGGTTCCGTAGGCACCTGCAGTGTTCTGTAGGAGCCCATAGGGTTTTAGTGAGGTTCCGTTGTGTTGCTAAGGGTCTTGTAGAGTGCTGTCGGGTCCTGGAGTATTCTGTAGGGTTCCAGAGGGGCTTGTAGGGTTCCGTCAAAATCTGTAGGCTTCCCTAGGGGCCCGTAGAGTCCCGTAGATTTCCGTAGGGGCCTGTAGGGTTGTGTAAGTGCCCGCAGGGGTTGGTAGGAGCTTGTAGGGTGCCATATGTTTCCAGAGGGTTGTGTAGGGTTCCGTAGAGGCCTGTGGTGTTCCCTAGGGGCCTGTAGAGTCTCGTACGGTTCCGTAGGGGCCTGTAGTGTTCCGTAGGGGTCTGTAGAGTCTCGTACAGTTCCGTAGGGTCCTGTAGGTTTCCATAAGCGCCCGCAGAGGTCTGAAGGGGCCCGTACTGTTCCGTAAGGATCCATAGGGCTCCGTAGAGCTTCGTAGGTTCCCTAGAGGCCTGTAGAGTACCGCAGGAGCCAGTAGTGTTCTGTAGGGGCCCGTAGGGTTCCTTCCATAGGGGCTGGCAGTGTTCCGTAGGGGCCTCTAGGGTTGAGTAAGTGCCCGCAGGAGTCTGTAGGAATCCGTGGGATTGTGTAAGGTTCTGGAGGGTTCTGCAGGGTTCCGTAGGGGCCCGTAGAGTTCCGTAGTGGCTGGTAAAGTTCCGTAGGGCCCTGTACCGTTCCATAACTGCCTGCAAGGGTCTTTAGGCTTCCGTAGGGGCTGGTAGGGTTCCATAAAGTTCCGTGGGTTCCTGCAGAGTTCTGCAAGTGCCCGCAAGGGCCTGTAGGGGCCCAGAGTGTTTCTGTCAGGTTCCGTAGAGTTCCGTAGGGGCCATAGGTTTCCGTAGTGGCTGGTAGTATTCCGTAGGGGTCTGTAGGGTTCCGTAGGCACCTGCAGTGTTCTGTAGGAGCCCATAGGGTTTTAGTGAGGTTCCGTTGTGTTGCTAAGGGTCTTGTAGAGTGCTGTCGGGTCCTGGAGTATTCTGTAGGGTTCCAGAGGGGCTTGTAGGGTTCCGTCAAAATCTGTAGGCTTCCCTAGGGGCCCGTAGAGTCCCGTAGATTTCCGTAGGGGCCTGTAGGGTTGTGTAAGTGCCCGCAGGGGTTGGTAGGAGCTTGTAGGGTGCCATAAGTTTCCAGAGGGTTGTGTAGGGTTCCGTAGGGGCCTGTGGTGTTCCCTAGGGGCCTGTAGAGTCTCGTACAGTTCCGTAGGGTCCTGTAGCTTTCCATAAGCGCCTGCAGAGGTTTGAAGGGGCCCGTACTGTTCCGTAAGGATCCATAGGGCTCCGTAGAGCTTCGTAGGTTCCCTAGAGGCCTGTAGAGTACCGCAGGAGCCAGTAGTGTTCTGTAGGGGTCTGTAAGGTTCCTTCCATAGGGGCTGGCAGTGTTCCGTAGGGGCCTGTAGGGTTGAGTAAGTGCCCGCAGGAGTCTGTAGGAATCCGTGGGATTGTGTAAGGTTCTGGAGGGTTCTGCAGGGTTCCGTAGGGGCCCGTAGAGTTCCGTAGTGGCTGGTAAAGTTCCGTAGGGCCCTGTACCGTTCCATAACTGCCTGCAAGGGTCTTTAGGCTTCCGTAGGGGCTGGTAGGGTTCCATAAAGTTCCGTGGGTTCCTGCAGAGTTCTGCAAGTGCCCGCAAGGGCCTGTAGGGGCCCACAGTGTTTCTGTCAGGTTCCGTAGAGTTCCGTAGGGGCCATAGGTTTCCATAGCGGCTGGTAGTATTCCGTAGGGGTCTGTAGGGTTCCGTAGGCACCTGCAGTGTTCTGTAGGAGCCCATAGGGTTTTAGTGAGGTTCCGTTGTGTTGCTAAGGGTCTTGTAGAGTGCTGTCGGGTCCTGGAGTATTCTGTAGGGTTCCAGAGGGGCTTGTAGGGTTCCGTCAAAATCTGTAGGCTTCCCTAGGGGCCCGTAGAGTCCCGTAGATTTCCGTAGGGGCCTGTAGGGTTGTGTAAGTGCCCGCAGGGGTTGGTAGGAGCTTGTAGGGTGCCATAAGTTTCCAGAGGGTTGTGTAGGGTTCCGTAGGGGCCGGTGGTGTTCCCCAGGGGCCTGTAGAGTCTCGTACAGTTCCGTAGGGTCCTGTAGGTTTCCATAAGCGCCCGCAGAGGTTTGAAGGGGCCCGTACTGTTCCGTAAGGATCCATAGGGCTCCGTAGAGCTTCGTAGGTTCCCTAGAGGCCTGTAGAATACCGCAGGAGGTAGTAGTGTTTTGTAGGGTCCCATAGGGTTCCTTCCATAGGGGCTGGCAGTGTTCCGTAGGGGCCTCTAGGGTTGAGTAAGTGCCCGCAGGAGTCTATAGGAATCCGTGGGATTGTGTAAGGTTCTGGAGGGTTCTGCAGGGTTCCGTAGGGGCCCGTAGAGTTCCGTAGTGGCTGGTAAAGTTCCGTAGGGCCCTGTACCGTTCCGTAACTGCCTGCAAGGGTCTTTAGGCTTCCGTAGGGGCTGGTAGGGTTCCATAAAGTTCCGTGGGTTCCTGCAGAGTTCTGCAAGTGCCCGCAAGGGCCTGTAGGGGCCCACAGTGTTTCTGTCAGGTTCCGTAGAGTTCCGTAGGGGCCATAGGTTTCCGTAGTGGCTGGTAGTATTCCGTAGGGGTCTGTAGGGTTCCGTAGGCACCTGCAGTGTTCTGTAGGAGCCCATAGGGTTTTAGTGAGGTTCCGTTGTGTTGCTAAGGGTCTTGTAGAGTGCTGTCAGGTCCTGGAGTATTCTGTAGGGTTCCAGAGGGGCTCGTAGGGTTCCGTCAAAATCTGTAGGGTTCCCTAGGGGCCCGTAGAGTCCCGTAGATTTCCGTAGGGGCCTGTAGGGTTGTGTAAGTGCCCTCAGGGGTTGGTAGGAGCTTGTAGGGTGCCATATGTTTCCGGAGGGTTGTGTAGGGTTCCGTAGGGGCCTGTGGTGTTCCCTAGGGGCCTGTAGAGTCTCGTACAGTTCCGTAGGGTCCTGTAGGTTTCCATAAGCGCCCGCAGAGGTCTGAAGGGGCCCGTACTGTTCCGTAAGGATCCATAGGGCTCCGTAGAGCTTCGTAGGTTCCCTAGAGGCCTGTAGAGTACCGCAGGAGCCAGTAGTGTTCTGTAGGGGTCTGTAAGGTTCCTTCCATAGGGGCTGGCAGTGTTCCGTAGGGGCCTCTAGGGTTGAGTAAGTGCCCGCAGGAGTCTGTAGGAATCCGTGGGATTGTGTAAGGTTCTGGAGGGTTCTGCAGGGTTCCGTAGGGGCCTGTAGAGTTGCGTAGTGGCTGGTAAAGTTCCGTAGGGCCCTGTACCGTTCCGTAACTGCCTGCAAGGGTCTTTAGGCTTCGGTAGGGGCTGGTAGGGTTCCATAAAGTTCCGTGGGTTCCTGCAGAGTTCTGCAAGTGCCCGCAAGGGCCTGTAGGGGCCCACAGTGTTTCTGTCAGGTTCCGTAGAGTTCCGTAGGGGCCATAGGTTTCCATAGCGGCTGGTAGTATTCCGTAGGGGTCTGTAGGGTTCCGTAGGCACCTGCAGTGTTCTGTAGGAGCCCATAGGGTTTTAGTGAGGTTCCGTTGTGTTGCTAAGGGTCTTGTAGAGTGCTGTCGGGTCCTGGAGTATTCTGTAGGGTTCCAGAGGGGCTCGTAGGGTTCCGTCAAAATCTGTAGGCTTCCCTAGGGGCCCGTAGAGTCCCGTAGATTTCCGTAGGGGCGTGTAGGGTTGTGTAAGTGCCCGCAGGGGTTGGTAGGAGCTTGTAGGGTGCCATAAGTTTCCAGAGGGTTGTGTAGGGCTCCGTAGGGGCCGGTGGTGTTCCCTAAGGGCCTGTAGAGTCTCGTACAGTTCCGTAGGGTCCTGTAGGTTTCCATAAGCGCCCGCAGAGGTCTGAAGGGGCCCGTACTGTTCTGTAAGGATCCATAGGGCTCCGTAGAGCTTCGTAGGTTCCCTAGAGGCCTGTAGAGTACCGCAGGAGCCAGTAGTGTTCTGTAGGGGCCCGTAGGGTTCCTTCCATAGGGGCTGGCAGTGTTCCGTAGGGGCCTCTAGGGTTGAGTAAGTACCCGCAGGAGTCTGTAGGAATCCGTGGGATTGTGTAAGGTTCTGGAGGGTTCTGCAGGGTTCCGTAGGGGCCCGTAGAGTTCCGTAGTGGCTGGTAAAGTTCCGTAGGGCCCTGTACCGTTCCGTAACTGCCTGCAAGGGTCTTTAGGCTTCCGTAGGGGCTGGTAGGGTTCCATAAAGTTCCGTGGGTTCCTGCAGAGTTCTGCAAGTGCCCGCAAGGGCCTGTAGGGGCCCACAGTGTTTCTGTCAGGTTCCGTAGAGTTCCGTAGGGGCCATAGGTTTCCATAGCGGCTGGTAGTATTCCGTAGGGGTCTGTAGGGTTCCGTAGGCACCTGCAGTGTTCTGTAGGAGCCCATAGGGTTTTAGTGAGGTTCCGTTGTGTTGCTAAGGGTCTTGTAGAGTGCTGTCGGGTCCTGGAGTATTCTGTAGTGTTCCAGAGGGGCTCGTAGGGTTCCGTCAAAATCTGTAGGCTTCCCTAGGGGCCCGTAGAGTCCCGTAGATTTCCGTAGGGGCCTGTAGGGTTGTGTAAGTGCCCGCAGGGGTTGGTAGGAGCTTGTAGGGTGCCATATGTTTCCGGAGGGTTGTGTAGGGTTCCGTAGGGGCCGGTGGTGTTCCCTAGGGGCCTGTAGGGTCTCGTACGGTTCCGTAGGGGCCGGTGGTGTTCCCCAGGGGCCTGTAGAGTCTCGTACAGTTCCGTAGGGTCCTGTAGGTTTCCATAAGCGCCCGCAGAGGTTTGAAGGGGCCCGTACTGTTCCGTAAGGATCCATAGGGCTCCGTAGAGCTTCGTAGGTTCCCTAGAGGCCTGTAGAGTACCGCAGGAGCCAGTAGTGTTCTGTAGGGGCCCGTAGGGTTCCTTCCATAGGGGCTGGCAGTGTTCCGTAGGGGGCTCTAGGGTTGAGTAAGTGCCCGCAGGAGTCTGTAGGAATCCGTGGGATTGTGTAAGGTTCTGGAGGGTTCTGCAGGGTTCCGTAGGGGCCCGTAGAGTTCCGTAGTGGCTGGTAAAGTTCCGTAGGGCCCTGTACCGTTCCGTAACTGCCTGCAAGGGTCTTTAGGCTTCCGTAGGGGCTGGTAGGGTTCCATAAAGTTCCGTGGGTTCCTGCAGAGTTCTGCAAGTGCCCGCAAGGGCCTGTAGGGGCCCACAGTGTTTCTGTCAGGTTCCGTAGAGTTCCCTAGGGGCCATAGGTTTCCGTAGCGGCTGGTAGTATTCCGTAGGGGTCTGTAGGGTTCCGTTGGCACCTGCAGTGTTCTGTAGGAGCCCATAGGGTTTTAGTGAGGTTCCGTTGTGTTGCTAAGGGTCTTGTAGAGTGCTGTCGGGTCCTGGAGTATTCTGTAGTGTTCCAGAGGGGCTCGTAGGGTTCCGTCAAAATCTGTAGGCTTCCCTAGGGGCCCGTAGAGTCCCGTAGATTTCCGTAGGGGCCTGTAGGGTTGTGTAAGTGCCCTCAGGGGTTGGTAGGAGCTTGTAGGGTGCCATATGTTTCCGGAGGGTTGTGTAGGGTTCCGTAGGGGCCGGTGGTGTTCCCTAGGGGCCTGTAGAGTCTCGTACGGTTCCGTAGGGGCCTGTAGTGTTCCCCAGGGGCCTGTAGAGTCTCGTACAGTTCCGTAGGGTCCTGTAGGTTTCCATAAGCGCCCGCAGAGGTCTGAAGGGGCCCGTACTGTTCCGTAAGGATCCATAGGGCTCCGTAGAGCTTTGTAGGTTCCCTAGAGGCCTGTAGAATACCACAGGAGGTAGTAGTGTTTTGTAGGGTCCCATAGGGTTCCTTCCATAGGGGCTGGCAGTGTTCCGTAGGGGCCTCTAGGGTTGAGTAAGTGCCCGCAGGAGTCTGTAGGAATCCGTGGGATTGTGTAAGGTTCTGGAGGGTTCTGCAGGGTTCCGTAGGGGCCCGTAGAGTTCCGTAGTGGCTGGTAAAGTTCCCTAGGGCCCTGTACCGTTCCGTAACTGCCTGCAAGGGTCTTTAGGCTTCCGTAGGGGCTGGTAGGGTTCCATAAAGTTCCGTGGGTTCCTGCAGAGTTCTGCAAGTGCCCGCAAGGGCCTGTAGGGGCCCACAGTGTTTCTGTCAGGTTCCGTAGAGTTCCCTAGGGGCCATAGGTTTCCGTAGCGGCTGGTAGTATTCCGTAGGGGTCCGTAGGGTTCCGTAGGCACCTGCAGTGTTCTGTAGGAGCCCATAGGGTTTTAGTGAGGTTCCGTTGTGTTGCTAAGGGTCTTGTAGAGTGCTGTCGGGTCCTGGAGTATTCTGTAGGGTTCCAGAGGGGCTCGTAGTGTGCCGTCAAAATCTGTAGGGTTCCCTAGGGGCCCGTAGAGTCCTGTAGATTTCCGTAGGGGCCTGTAGGGTTGTGTAAGTGCCCGCAGGGGTTGGTAGGAGCTTGTAGGGTGCCATATGTTTCCGGAGGGTTGTGTAGGGTTCCGTAGGGGCCGGTGGTGTTCCCTAGGGGCCTGTAGAGTCTCGTACGGTTCCGTAGGGGCCTGTAGTGTTCCCCAGGGGCCTGTAGAGTCTCGTACAGTTCCGTAGGGTCCTGTAGGTTTCCATAAGCGCCCGCAGAGGTCTGAAGGGGCCCGTACTGTTCCGTAAGGATCCATAGGGCTCCGTAGAGCTTCGTAGGTTCCCTAGAGGCCTGTAGAGTACCGCAGGAGCCAGTAGTGTTCTGTAGGGGCCCGTAGGGTTCCTTCCATAGGGGCTGGCAGTGTTCCGTAGGGGCCTCTAGGGTTGAGTAAGTGCCCGCAGGAGTCTGTAGGAATCCGTGGGATTGTGTAAGGTTCTGGAGGGTTCTGCAGGGTTCCGTAGGGGCCCGTAGAGTTCCGTAGTGGCTGGTAAAGTTCCGTAGGGCCCTGTACCGTTCCGTAACTGCCTGCAAGGGTCTTTAGGCTTCGGTAGGGGCTGGTAGGGTTCCATAAAGTTCCGTGGGTTCCTGCAGAGTTCTGCAAGTGCCCGCAAGGGCCTGTAGGGGCCCACAGTGTTTCTGTCAGGGTCCGTAGAGTTCCGTAGGGGCCATAGGTTTCTGTAGTGGCTGGTAGTATTCCGTAGGGGCCTGTAGGGTTGTGTAAGTGCCCGCAGGGGTTGGTAGGAGCTTGTAGGGTGCCATAAGTTTCCAGAGGGTTGTGTAGGCTTCTGTAGGGGCCTGTGGTGTTCCCTAGGGGCCTGTAGAGTCTCGTACAGTTCCGTAGGGTCCTGTAGGTTTCCATAAGCGCCCGCAGAGGTCTGAAGGGGCCCGTACTGTTCCGTAAGGATCCATAGGGCTCCGTAAAGCTATTTAGGTTCCCTAGAGGCCTGTAGAATACCGCAGGAGCCAGTAGTGTTCTGTAGGGGCCCGTGGGGTTCCTTCCATAGGGGCTGGCAGTGTTCCGTAGGGGCCTCTAGGGTTGAGTAAGTACCCGCAGGAGTCTGTAGGAATCCGTGGTATTCTGTAAGGTTCCGGAGGGTTCTGCAGGATTCCGTAGGGGCCCGTAGAGTTCCGTAGTGGCTGGTAAAGTTCCGTAGGGCCCTGTACCGTTCCATAACTGCCTGCAAGGGTCTTTAGGCTTCCGTAGGGGCTGGTAGGGTTCCATAAAGTTCCGTGGGTTCCTGCAGAGTTCTGCAAGTGCCCGCAAGGGCCTGTAGGGGCCCACAGTGTTTCTGTCAGGTTCCGTAGAGTTCCGTAGGGGCCATAGGTTTCCGTAGTGGCTGGTAGTATTCCGTAGGGGCCTGTAGGGTTGTGTAAGTGCCCGCAGGGGTTGGTAGGAGCTTGTAGGGTGCCATATGTTTCCAGAGGGTTGTGTAGGGTTCCGTAGAGGCCTGTGGTGTTCCCTAGGGGCCTGTAGAGTCTCGTACGGTTCCGTAGGGGCCTGTAGTGTTCCGTAGGGGTCTGTAGAGTCTCGTACAGTTCCGTAGGGTCCTGTAGGTTTCCATAAGCGCCCGCAGAGGTCTGAAGGGGCCCGTACTGTTCCGTAAGGATCCATAGGGCTCCGTAGAGCTTCGTAGGTTCCCTAGAGGCCTGTAGAGTACCGCACGAGCCAGTAGTGTTCTGTAGGGGCCCGTAGGGTTCCTTCCATAGGGGCTGGCAGTGTTCCGTAGGGGCCTCTAGGGTTGAGTAAGTGCCCGCAGGAGTCTGTAGGAATCCGTGGGATTGTGTAAGGTTCTGGAGGGTTCTGCAGGGTTCCGTAGGGGCCCGTAGAGTTCCGTAGTGGCTGGTAAAGTTCCGTAGGGCCCTGTACCGTTCCATAACTGCCTGCAAGGGTCTTTAGGCTTCCGTAGGGGCTGGTAGGGTTCCATAAAGTTCCGTGGGTTCCTGCAGAGTTCTGCAAGTGCCCGCAAGGGCCTGTAGGGGCCCACAGTGTTTCTGTCAGGTTCCGTAGAGTTCCGTAGGGGCCATAGGTTTCCGTAGTGGCTGGTAGTATTCCGTAGGGGTCTGTAGGGTTCCGTAGGCACCTGCAGTGTTCTGTAGGAGCCCATAGGGTTTTAGTGAGGTTCCGTTGTGTTGCTAAGGGTCTTGTAGAGTGCTGTCGGGTCCTGGAGTATTCTGTAGGGTTCCAGAGGGGCTTGTAGGGTTCCGTCAAAATCTGTAGGCTTCCCTAGGGGCCCGTAGAGTCCCGTAGATTTCCGTAGGGGCCTGTAGGGTTGTGTAAGTGCCCGCAGGGGTTGGTAGGAGCTTGTAGGGTGCCATAAGTTTCCAGAGGGTTGTGTAGGGTTCCGTAGGGGCCTGTGGTGTTCCCTAGGGGCCTGTAGAGTCTCGTACAGTTCCGTAGGGTCCTGTAGCTTTCCATAAGCGCCTGCAGAGGTTTGAAGGGGCCCGTACTGTTCCGTAAGGATCCATAGGGCTCCGTAGAGCTTCGTAGGTTCCCTAGAGGCCTGTAGAGTACCGCAGGAGCCAGTAGTGTTCTGTAGGGGTCTGTAAGGTTCCTTCCATAGGGGCTGGCAGTGTTCCGTAGGGGCCTGTAGGGTTGAGTAAGTGCCCGCAGGAGTCTGTAGGAATCCGTGGGATTGTGTAAGGTTCTGGAGGGTTCTGCAGGGTTCCGTAGGGGCCCGTAGAGTTCCGTAGTGGCTGGTAAAGTTCCGTAGGGCCCTGTACCGTTCCGTAACTGCCTGCAAGGGTCTTTAGGCTTCCGTAGGGGCTGGTAGGGTTCCATAAAGTTCCGTGGGTTCCTGCAGAGTTCTGCAAGTGCCCGCAAGGGCCTGTAGGGGCCCACAGTGTTTCTGTCAGGTTCCGTAGAGTTCCGTAGGGGCCATAGGTTTCCGTAGTGGCTGGTAGTATTCCGTAGGGGTCTGTAGGGTTCCGTTGGCACCTGCAGTGTTCTGTAGGAGCCCATAGGGTTTTAGTGAGGTTCCGTTGTGTTGCTAAGGGTCTTGTAGAGTGCTGTCGGGTCCTGGAGTATTCTGTAGGGTTCAGTCAAAATCTGTAGGCTTCCCTAGGGTCCCATGGCGTCCCGTAGATTTCCGTAGGGGCCTGTAGGGTTGTGTAAGTGCCCGCAGGGGTTGGTAGGAGCTTGTAGGGTGCCATAAGTTTCCAGAGGGTTGTGTAGGGTTCCGTAGGGGCCTGTGGTGTTCCCTAGGGGCCTGTAGAGTCTCGTACGGTTCCGTAGGGGCCTGTAGGTTTCCATAAGCGCCCGCAGAGGTTTGAAGGGGCCCGTACTGTTCCGTAAGGATCCATAGGGCTCTGTAGAGCTTCGTAGGTTCCCTAGAGGCCTGTAGAGTACCGCAGGAGCCAGTAGTGTTCTGTAGGGGCCCGTAGGGTTCCTTCCATAGGGGCTGGCAGTGTTCCGTAGGGGCCTCTAGGGTTGAGTAAGTGCCCGCAGGAGTCTGTAGGAATCCGTGGGATTGTGTAAGGTTCTGGAGGGTTCTGCAGGGTTCCGTAGGGGCCCGTAGAGTTCCGTAGTGGCTGGTAAAGTTCCGTAGGGCCCTGCACCGTTCCGTAACTGCCTGCAAGGGTCTTTAGGCTTCCGTAGGGGCTGGTAGGGTTCCATAAAGTTCCGTGGGTTCCTGCAGAGTTCTGCAAGTGCCCGCAAGGGCCTGTAGGGGCCCACAGTGTTTCTGTCAGGTTCCGTAGAGTTCCATAGGGGCCATAGGTTTCCGTAGTGGCTGGTAGTATTCCGTAGGGGTCTGTAGGGTTCCGTAGGCACCTGCAGTGTTCTGTAGGAGCCCATAGGGTTTTAATGAGGTTCCGTTGTGTTGCTAAGGGTCTTGTAGAGTGCTGTCGGGTCCTGGAGTATTCTGTAGGGTTCCAGAGGGGCTTGTAGGGTTCCGTCAAAATCTGTAGGCTTCCCTAGGGGCCCGTAGAGTCCCGTAGATTTCCGTAGATTTCCGTAGGGGCCTGTAGGGTTGTGTAAGTGCCCGCAGGGGTTGGTAGGAGCTTGTAGGGTGCCATATGTTTCCGGAGGGTTGTGTAGGGTTCCGTAGGGGCCTGTGGTGTTCCCTAGGGGCCTGTAGAGTCTCGTACAGTTCCGTAGGGTCCTGTAGGTTTCCATAAGCGCCCGCAGAGGTCTGAAGGGGCCCGTACTGTTCCGTAAGGATCCATAGGGCTCCGTAGAGCTTCGTAGGTTCCCTAGAGGCCTGTAGAGTACCGCAGGAGCCAGTAGTGTTCTGTAGGGGCCCGTAGGGTTCCTTCCATAGGGGCTGGCAGTGTTCCGTAGGGGCCTCTAGGGTTGAGTAAGTGCCCGCAGGAGTCTGTAGGAATCCGTGGGATTGTGTAAGGTTCTGGAGGGTTCTACAGGGTTCCGTAGGGGCCCGTAGAGTTCCGTAGTGGCTGGTAAAGTTCCGTAGGGCCCTGTACCGTTCCGTAACTGCCTGCAAGGGTCTTTAGGCTTCCGTAGGGGCTGGTAGGGTTCCATAAAGTTCCGTGGGTTCCTGCAGAGTTCTGCAAGTGCCCGCAAGGGCCTGTAGGGGCCCACAGTGTTTCTGTCAGGTTCCGTAGAGTTCCGTAGGGGCCATAGGTTTCCATAGCGGCTGGTAGTATTCCGTAGGGGTCTGTAGGGTTCCGTAGGCACCTGCAGTGTTCTGTAGGAGCCCATAGGGTTTTAGTGAGGTTCCGTTGTGTTGCTAAGGGTCTTGTAGAGTGCTGTCGGGTCCTGGAGTATTCTGTAGGGTTCCAGAGGGGCTCGTAGGGTTCCGTCAAAATCTGTAGGCTTCCTTAGGGGCCCGTAGAGTCCCGTAGATTTCCGTAGGGGCCTGTAGGGTTGTGTAAGTGCCCGCAGGGGTTGGTAGGAGCTTGTAGGGTGCCATAAGTTTCCAGAGGGTTGTGTAGGGTTCCGTAGGGGCCTGTGGTGTTCCCTAGGGGCCTGTAGAGTCTCGTACGGTTCCGTAGGGGCCTGTAGGTTTCCATAAGCGCCCGCAGAGGTTTGAAGGGGCCCGTACTGTTCCGTAAGGATCCATAGGGCTCTGTAGAGCTTCGTAGGTTCCCTAGAGGCCTGTAGAGTACCGCAGGAGCCAGTAGTGTTCTGTAGGGGCCCGTAGGGTTCCTTCCATAGGGGCTGGCAGTGTTCCGTAGGGGCCTCTAGGGTTGAGTAAGTGCCCGCAGGAGTCTGTAGGAATCCGTGGGATTGTGTAAGGTTCTGGAGGGTTCTGCAGGGTTCCGTAGGGGCCCGTAGAGTTCCGTAGTGGCTGGTAAAGTTCCGTAGGGCCCTGCACCGTTCCGTAACTGCCTGCAAGGGTCTTTAGGCTTCCGTAGGGGCTGGTAGGGTTCCATAAAGTTCCGTGGGTTCCTGCAGAGTTCTGCAAGTGCCCGCAAGGGCCTGTAGGGGCCCACAGTGTTTCTGTCAGGTTCCGTAGAGTTCCATAGGGGCCATAGGTTTCCGTAGTGGCTGGTAGTATTCCGTAGGGGTCTGTAGGGTTCCGTAGGCACCTGCAGTGTTCTGTAGGAGCCCATAGGGTTTTAGTGAGGTTCCGTTGTGTTGCTAAGGTTCTTGTAGAGTGCTGTCGGGTCCTGGAGTATTCTGTAGGGTTCCAGAGGGGCTCGTAGGGTTCCGTCAAAATCTGTAGGCTTCCTTAGGGGCCCGTAGAGTCCCGTAGATTTCCGTAGGGGCCTGTAGGGTTGTGTAAGTGCCCGCAGGGGTTGGTAGGAGCTTGTAGGGTGCCATAAGTTTCCAGAGGGTTGTGTAGGGTTCCGTAGGGGCCGGTGGTGTTCCCTAGGGGCCTGTAGAGTCTCGTACGGTTCCGTAGGGGCCTGTAGGTTTCCATAAGCGCCCGCAGAGGTCTGAAGGGGCCCGTACTGTTCCGTAAGGATCCATAGGGCTCCGTAGAGCTTCGTAGGTTCCCTAGAGGCCTGTAGAGTACTGCAGGAGCCAGTAGTGTTCTGTAGGGGCCCGTAAGGTTCCTTCCATAGGGGCTGGCAGTGTTCCGTAGGGGCCTCTAGGGTTGAGTAAGTGCCCGCAGGAGTCTGTAGGAATCCGTGGGATTGTGTAAGGTTCTGGAGGGTTCTGCAGGGTTCCGTAGGGGCCCGTAGAGTTCCGTAGTGGCTGGTAAAGTTCCGTAGGGCCCTGTACCGTTCCGTAACTGCCTGCAAGGGTCTTTAGGCTTCGGTAGGGGCTGGTAGGGTTCCATAAAGTTCCGTGGGTTCCTGCAGAGTTCTGCAAGTGCCCGCAAGGGCCTGTAGGGGCCCACAGTGTTTCTGTCAGGTTCCGTAGAGTTCCGTAGGGGCCATAGGTTTCCGTAGTGGCTGGTAGTATTCCGTAGGGGTCTGTAGGGTTCCGTTGGCACCTGCAGTGTTCTGTAGGAGCCCATAGGGTTTTAGTGAGGTTCCGTTGTGTTGCTAAGGGTCTTGTAGAGTGCTGTCGGGTCCTGGAGTATTCTGTAGGGTTCCGTCAAAATCTGTAGGCTTCCCTAGGGGCCCGTGGAGTCCCGTAGATTTCCGTAGGGGCCTGTAGGGTTGTGTAAGTGCCCGCAGGGGTTGGTAGGAGCTTGTAGGGTGCCATAAGTTTCCAGAGGGTTGTGTAGGGTTCCGTAGGGGCCTGTGGTGTTCCCTAGGGGCCTGTAGAGTCTCGTACGGTTCCGTAGGGGCCTGTAGGTTTCCATAAGCGCCCGCAGAGGTTTGAAGGGGCCCGTACTGTTCCGTAAGGATCCATAGGGCTCCGTAGAGCTTCGTAGGTTCCCTAGAGGCCTGTAGAGTACCGCAGGAGCCAGTAGTGTTCTGTAAGGGCCCGTAGGGTTCCTTCCATAGGGGCTGGCAGTGTTACGTAGGGGCCTCTAGGGTTGAGTAAGTGCCCGCAGGAGTCTGTAGGAATCCGTGGGATTGTGTAAGGTTCTGGAGGGTTCTGCAGGGTTCCGTAGGGGCCCGTAGAGTTCCGTAGTGGCTGGTAAAGTTCCGTAGGGCCCTGCACCGTTCCGTAACTGCCTGCAAGGGTCTTTAGGCTTCCGTAGGGGCTGGTAGGGTTCCATAAAGTTCCGTGGGTTCCTGCAGAGTTCTGCAAGTGCCCGCAAGGGCCTGTAGGGGCCCACAGTGTTTCTGTCAGGTTCCGTAGAGTTCCATAGGGGCCATAGGTTTCCGTAGTGGCTGGTAGTATTCCGTAGGGGTCTGTAGGGTTCCGTAGGCACCTGCAGTGTTCTGTAGGAGCCCATAGGGTTTTAATGAGGTTCCGTTGTGTTGCTAAGGGTCTTGTAGAGTGCTGTCGGGTCCTGGAGTATTCTGTAGGGTTCCAGAGGGGCTTGTAGGGTTCCGTCAAAATCTGTAGGCTTCCCTAGGGGCCCGTAGAGTCCCGTAGATTTCCGTAGATTTCCGTAGGGGCCTGTAGGGTTGTGTAAGTGCCCGCAGGGGTTGGTAGGAGCTTGTAGGGTGCCATATGTTTCCAGAGGGTTGTGTAGGGTTCCGTAGGGGCCTGTGGTGTTCCCTAGGGGCCTGTAGAGTCTCGTACAGTTCCGTAGGGGCCTGTAGGTTTCCATAAGCGCCCGCAGAGGTCTGAAGGGGCCCGTACTGTTCCGTAAGGATCCATAGGGCTCCGTAGAGCTTCGTAGGTTCCCTAGAGGCCTGTAGAGTACCGCAGGAGCCAGTAGTGTTCTGTAGGGGCCCGTAGGGTTCCTTCCATAGGGGCTGGCAGTGTTCCGTAGGGGCCTCTAGGGTTGAGTAAGTGCCCGCAGGAGTCTGTAGGAATCCGTGGGATTGTGTAAGGTTCTGGAGGGTTCTACAGGGTTCCGTAGGGGCCCGTAGAGTTCCGTAGTGGCTGGTAAAGTTCCGTAGGGCCCTGTACCGTTCCGTAACTGCCTGCAAGGGTCTTTAGGCTTCCGTAGGGGCTGGTAGGGTTCCATAAAGTTCCGTGGGTTCCTGCAGAGTTCTGCAAGTGCCCGCAAGGGCCTGTAGGGGCCCACAGTGTTTCTGTCAGGTTCCGTAGAGTTCCGTAGGGGCCATAGGTTTCCATAGCGGCTGGTAGTATTCCGTAGGGGTCTGTAGGGTTCCGTAGGCACCTGCAGTGTTCTGTAGGAGCCCATAGGGTTTTAGTGAGGTTCCGTTGTGTTGCTAAGAGTCTTGTAGAGTGCTGTCGGGTCCTGGAGTATTCTGTAGGGTTCCAGAGGGGCTCGTAGGGTTCCGTCAAAATCTGTAGGCTTCCCTAGGGGCCCGTAGATTTCCGTAGATTTCCGTAGGGGCCTGTAGGGTTGTGTAAGTGCCCGCAGGAGTCTGTAGGAATCCGTGGGATTCTGTAAGGTTCTGGAGGGTTCTGCAGGGTTCCGTAGGGGCCCGTAGAGTTCCGTAATGGCTGGTAAAGTTCCGTAGGGCCCTGTACCGTTCCGTAACTGCCTGCAAGGGTCTTTAGGCTTCCGTAGGGGCTGGTAGGGTTCCATAAAGTTCCGTGGGTTCCTGCAGAGTTCTGCAAGTGCCCGCAAGGGCCTGTAGGGGCCCACAGTGTTTCTGTCAGGTTCCGTAGAGTTCCGTAGGGGCCATAGGTTTCCGTAGTGGCTGGTAGTATTCCGTAGGGGTCTGTAGGGTTCCGTTGGCACCTGCAGTGTTCTGTAGGAGCCCATAGGGTTTTAGTGAGGTTCCGTTGTGTTGCTAAGGGTCTTGTAGAGTGCTGTCGGGTCCTGGAGTATTCTGTAGGGTTCAGTCAAAATCTGTAGGCTTCCCTAGGGTCCCATGGAGTCCCGTAGATTTCCGTAGGGGCCTGTAGGGTTGTGTAAGTGCCCGCAGGGGTTGGTAGGAGCTTGTAGGGTGCCATAAGTTTCCAGAGGGTTGTGTAGGGTTCCGTAGGGGCCGGTGGTGTTCCCTAGGGGCCTGTAGAGTCTCGTACGGTTCCGTAGGGGCCTGTAGGTTTCCATAAGCGCCCGCAGAGGTCTGAAGGGGCCCGTACTGTTCCGTAAGGATCCATAGGGCTCCGTAGAGCTTCGTAGGTTCCCTAGAGGCCTGTAGAGTACCGCAGGAGCCAGTAGTGTTCTGTAGGGGCCCGTAGGGTTCCTTCCATAGGGGCTGGCAGTGTTCCGTAGGGGCCTCTAGGGTTGAGTAAGTACCTGCAGGAGTCTGTAGGAATCCGTGGGATTGTGTAAGGTTCTGGAGGGTTCTGCAGGGTTCCGTAGGGGCCCGTAGAGTTCCGTAGTGGCTGGTAAAGTTCCGTAGGGCCCTGCACCGTTCCGTAACTGCCTGCAAGGGTCTTTAGGCTTCCGTAGGGGCTGGTAGGGTTCCATAAAGTTCCGTGGGTTCCTGCAGAGTTCTGCAAGTGCCCGCAAGGGCCTGTAGGGGCCCACAGTGTTTCTGTCAGGTTCCGTAGAGTTCCATAGGGGCCATAGGTTTCCGTAGTGGCTGGTAGTATTCCGTAGGGGTCTGTAGGGTTCCGTAGGCACCTGCAGTGTTCTGTAGGAGCCCATAGGGTTTTAATGAGGTTCCGTTGTGTTGCTAAGGGTCTTGTAGAGTGCTGTCGGGTCCTGGAGTATTCTGTAGGGTTCCAGAGGGGCTTGTAGGGTTCCGTCAAAATCTGTAGGCTTCCCTAGGGGCCCGTAGAGTCCCGTAGATTTCCGTAGATTTCCGTAGGGGCCTGTAGGGTTGTGTAAGTGCCCGCAGGGGTTGGTAGGAGCTTGTAGGGTGCCATATGTTTCCAGAGGGTTGTGTAGGGTTCCGTAGGGGCCTGTGGTGTTCCCTAGGGGCCTGTAGAGTCTCGTACAGTTCCGTAGGGGCCTGTAGGTTTCCATAAGCGCCCGCAGAGGTCTGAAGGGGCCCGTACTGTTCCGTAAGGATCCATAGGGCTCCGTAGAGCTTCGTAGGTTCCCTAGAGGCCTGTAGAGTACCGCAGGAGCCAGTAGTGTTCTGTAGGGGCCCGTAGGGTTCCTTCCATAGGGGCTGGCAGTGTTCCGTAGGGGCCTCTAGGGTTGAGTAAGTGCCCGCAGGTATCTGTAGGAATCCGTGGGATTGTGTAAGGTTCTGGAGGGTTCTACAGGGTTCCGTAGGGGCCCGTAGAGTTCCGTAGTGGCTGGTAAAGTTCCGTAGGGCCCTGTACCGTTCCGTAACTGCCTGCAAGGGTCTTTAGGCTTCCGTAGGGGCTGGTAGGGTTCCATAAAGTTCCGTGGGTTCCTGCAGAGTTCTGCAAGTGCCCGCAAGGGCCTGTAGGGGCCCACAGTGTTTCTGTCAGGTTCCGTAGAGTTCCGTAGGGGCCATAGGTTTCCATAGCGGCTGGTAGTATTCCGTAGGGGTCTGTAGGGTTCCGTAGGCACCTGCAGTGTTCTGTAGGAGCCCATAGGGTTTTAGTGAGGTTCCGTTGTGTTGCTAAGGGTCTTGTAGAGTGCTGTCGGGTCCTGGAGTATTCTGTAGGGTTCCAGAGGGGCTCGTAGGGTTCCGTCAAAATCTGTAGGCTTCCCTAGGGGCCCGTAGATTTCCGTAGATTTCCGTAGGGGCCTGTAGGGTTGTGTAAGTGCCCGCAGGGGTTGGTAGGAGCTTGTAGGGTGCCATAAGTTTCCAGAGGGTTGTGTAGGGTTCCGTAGGGGCCGGTGGTGTTCCCTAGGGGCCTGTAGAGTCTCGTACGGTTCCGTAGGGGCCTGTAGGTTTCCATAAGCGCCCGCAGAGGTCTGAAGGGGCCCGTACTGTTCCGTAAGGATCCATAGGGCTCCGTAGAGCTTCGTAGGTTCCCTAGAGGCCTGTAGAGTACCGCAGGAGCCAGTAGTGTTCTGTAGGGGCCCGTAGGGTTCCTTCCATAGGGGCTGGCAGTGTTCCGTAGGGGCCTCTAGGGTTGAGTAAGTACCTGCAGGAGTCTGTAGGAATCCGTGGGATTGTGTAAGGTTCTGGAGGGTTCTGCAGGGTTCCGTAGGGGCCCGTAGAGTTCCGTAGTGGCTGGTAAAGTTCCGTAGGGCCCTGTACCGTTCCATAACTGCCTGCAAGGGTCTTTAGGCTTCCGTAGGGGCTGGTAGGGTTCCATAAAGTTCCGTGGGTTCCTGCAGAGTTCTGCAAGTGCCCGCAAGGGCCTGTAGGGGCCCAGAGTGTTTCTGTCAGGTTCCGTAGAGTTCCGTAGGGGCCATAGGTTTCCATAGCGGCTGGTAGTATTCCATAGGGGTCTGTAGGGTTCCGTAGGCACCTGCAGTGTTCTGTAGGAGCCCATAGGGTTTTAGTGAGGTTCCGTTGTGTTGCTAAGGTTCTTGTAGAGTGCTGTCGGGTCCTGGAGTATTCTGTAGGGTTCCAGAGGGGCTCGTAGGGTTCCGTCAAAATCTGTAGGCTTCCCTAGGGGCCCGTAGATTTCCGTAGATTTCCGTAGGGGCCTCTAGGTTTGTGTAAGTGCCCGCAGGAGTCTGTAGGAATCCGTGGGATTCTGTAAGGTTCTGGAGGGTTCTGCAGGGTTCCGTAGGGGCCCGTAGAGTTCCGTAATGGCTGGTAAAGTTCCGTAGGGCCCTGTACCGTTCCGTAACTGCCTGCAAGGGTCTTTAGGCTTCCGTAGGGGCTGGTAGGGTTCCATAAAGTTCCGTGGGTTCCTGCAGAGTTCTGCAAGTGCCCGCAAGGGCCTGTAGGGGCCCACAGTGTTTCTGTCAGGTTCCGTAGAGTTCCGTAGGGGCCATAGGTTTCCGTAGTGGCTGGTAGTATTCCGTAGGGGTCTGTAGGGTTCCGTTGGCACCTGCAGTGTTCTGTAGGAGCCCATAGGGTTTTAGTGAGGTTCCGTTGTGTTGCTAAGGGTCTTGTAGAGTGCTGTCGGGTCCTGGAGTATTCTGTAGGGTTCAGTCAAAATCTGTAGGCTTCCCTAGGGTCCCATGGAGTCCCGTAGATTTCCGTAGGGGCCTGTAGGGTTGTGTAAGTGCCCGCAGGGGTTGGTAGGAGCTTGTAGGGTGCCATATGTTTCCAGAGGGTTGTGTAGGGTTCCGTAGGGGCCGGTGGTGTTCCCTAGGGGCCTGTAGAGTCTCGTACGGTTCCGTAGGGGCCTGTAGGTTTCCATAAGCGCCCGCAGAGGTCTGAAGGGGCCCGTACTGTTCCGTAAGGATCCATAGGGCTCCGTAGAGCTTCGTAGGTTCCCTAGAGGCCTGTAGAGTACCGCAGGAGCCAGTAGTGTTCTGTAGGGGCCCGTAGGGTTCCTTCCATAGGGGCTGGCAGTGTTCCGTAGGGGCCTCTAGGGTTGACTAAGTGCCCGCAGGAGTCTGTAGGAATCCGTGGGATTGTGTAAGGTTCTGGAGGGTTCTGCAGGGTTCCGTAGGGGCCCGTAGAGTTCCGTAGTGGCTGGTAAAGTTCCGTAGGGCCCTGCACCGTTCCGTAACTGCCTGCAAGGGTCTTTAGGCTTCCGTAGGGGCTGGTAGGGTTCCATAAAGTTCCGTGGGTTCCTGCAGAGTTCTGCAAGTGCCCGCAAGGGCCTGTAGGGGCCCACAGTGTTTCTGTCAGGTTCCGTAGAGTTCCATAGGGGCCATAGGTTTCCGTAGTGGTTGGTAGTATTCCGTAGGGGTCTGTAGGGTTCCGTAGGCACCTGCAGTGTTCTGTAGGAGCCCATAGGGTTTTAACGAGGTTCCGTTGTGTTGCTAAGGGTCTTGTAGAGTGCTGTCGGGTCCTGGAGTATTCTGTAGGGTTCCAGAGGGGCTTGTAGGGTTCCGTCAAAATCTGTAGGCTTCCCTAGGGGCCCGTAGAGTCCCGTAGATTTCCGTAGGGGCCTGTAGGGTTGTGTAAGTGCCCGCAGGGGTTGGTAGGAGCTTGTAGGGTGCCATATGTTTCCAGAGGGTTGTGTAGGGTTCCGTAGAGGCCTGTGGTGTTCCCTAGGGGCCTGTAGAGTCTCGTACGGTTCCGTAGGGGCCTGTAGTGTTCCCTAGGGGCCTGTAGAGTCTCGTACAGTTCCGTAGGGTCCTGTAGGTTTCCATAAGCGCCCGCAGAGGTCTGAAGGGGCCCGTACTGTTCCGTAAGGATCCATAGGGCTCCGTAGAGCTTCGTAGGTTCCGTAGGGGCCCGTAGAGTTCCGTAGTGGCTGGTAAAGTTCCGTAGGGCCCTGTACCGTTCCATAACTGCCTGCAAGGGTCTTTAGGCTTCCGTAGGGGCTGGTAGGGTTCCATAAAGTTCCGTGGGTTCCTGCAGAGTTCTGCAAGTGCCCGCAAGGGCCTGTAGGGGCCCAGAGTGTTTCTGTCAGGTTCCGTAGAGTTCCGTAGGGGCCATAGGTTTCCATAGCGGCTGGTAGTATTCCGTAGGGGTCTGTAGGGTTCCGTAGGCACCTGCAGTGTTCTGTAGGAGCCCATAGGGTTTTAGTGAGGTTCCGTTGTGTTGCTAAGGTTCTTGTAGAGTGCTGTCGGGTCCTGGAGTATTCTGTAGGGTTCCAGAGGGGCTCGTAGGGTTCCGTCAAAATCTGTAGGCTTCCCTAGGGGCCCGTAGATTTCCGTAGATTTCCGTAGGGGCCTGTAGGGTTGTGTAAGTGCCCGCAGGAGTCTGTAGGAATCCGTGGGATTGTGTAAGGTTCTGGAGGGTTCTGCAGGGTTCCGTAGGGGCCCGTAGAGTTCCGTAGTGGCTGGTAAAGTTCCGTAGGGCCCTGTACCGTTCCATAACTGCCTGCAAGGGTCTTTAGGCTTCCGTAGGGGCTGGTAGGGTTCCATAAAGTTCCGTGGGTTCCTGCAGAGTTCTGCAAGTGCCCGCAAGGGCCTGTAGGGGCCCACAGTGTTTCTGTCAGGTTCCGTAGAGTTCCGTAGGGGCCATAGGTTTCCATAGCGGCTGGTAGTATTCCGTAGGGGTCTGTAGGGTTCCGTAGGCACCTGCAGTGTTCTGTAGGAGCCCATAGGGTTTTAGTGAGGTTCCGTTGTGTTGCTAAGGGTCTTGTAGAGTGCTGTCGGGTCCTGGAGTATTCTGTAGGGTTCCAGAGGGGCTTGTAGGGTTCCGTCAAAATCTGTAGGCTTCCCTAGGGGCCCGTAGAGTCCCGTAGATTTCCGTAGATTTCCGTAGGGGCCTGTAGGGTTGTGTAAGTGCCCGCAGGGGTTGGTAGGAGCTTGTAGGGTGCCATATGTTTCCGGAGGGTTGTGTAGGGTTCCGTAGGGGCCTGTGGTGTTCCCTAGGGGCCTGTAGAGTCTCGTACAGTTCCGTAGGGTCCTGTAGGTTTCCATAAGCGCCCGCAGAGGTCTGAAGGGGCCCGTACTGTTCCGTAAGGATCCATAGGGCTCCGTAGAGCTTCGTAGGTTCCCTAGAGGCCTGTAGAGTACCGCAGGAGCCAGTAGTGTTCTGTAGGGGTCTGTAAGGTTCCTTCCATAGGGACTGGCAGTGTTCCGTAGGGGCCTCTAGGGTTGAGTAAGTGCCCGCAGGAGTCTGTAGGAATCCGTGGGATTGTGTAAGGTTCTGGAGGGTTCTGCAGGGTTCCGTAGGGGCCCGTAGAGTTCCGTAGTGGCTGGTAAAGTTCCGTAGGGCCCTGTACCGTTCCATAACTGCCTGCAAGGGTCTTTAGGCTTCCGTAGGGGCTGGTAGGGTTCCATAAAGTTCCGTGGGTTCCTGCAGAGTTCTGCAAGTGCCCGCAAGGGCCTGTAGGGGCCCACAGTGTTTCTGTCAGGTTCCGTAGAGTTCCGTAGGGGCCATAGGTTTCCATAGCGGCTGGTAGTATTCCGTAGGGGTCTGTAGGGTTCCGTAGGCACCTGCAGTGTTCTGTAGGAGCCCATAGGGTTTTAGTGAGGTTCCGTTGTGTTGCTAAGGGTCTTGTAGAGTGCTGTCGGGTCCTGGAGTATTCTGTAGGGTTCCAGAGGGGCTTGTAGGGTTCCGTCAAAATCTGTAGGCTTCCCTAGGGGCCCGTAGAGTCCCGTAGATTTCCGTAGGGGCCTGTAGGGTTGTGTAAGTGCCTGCAGGGGTTGGTAGGAGCTTGTAGGGTGCCATAAGTTTCCAGAGGGTTGTGTAGGGTTCCGTAGGGGCCTGTGGTGTTCCCTAGGGGCCTGTAGAGTCTCGTACAGTTCCGTAGGGTCCTGTAGGTTTCCATAAGCGCCTGCAGAGGTTTGAAGGGGCCCGTACTGTTCCGTAAGGATCCATAGGGCTCCGTAGAGCTTCGTAGGTTCCCTAGAGGCCTGTAGAGTACCGCAGGAGCCAGTAGTGTTCTGTAGGGGTCTGTAAGGTTCCTTCCATAGGGGCTGGCAGTGTTCCGTAGGGGCCTCTAGGGTTGAGTAAGTGCCCGCAGGAGTCTGTAGGAATCCGTGGGATTGTGTAAGGTTCTGGAGGGTTCTGCAGGGTTCCGTAGGGGCCCGTAGAGTTCCGTAGTGGCTGGTAAAGTTCCGTAGGGCCCTGCACCGTTCCGTAACTGCCTGCAAGGGTCTTTAGGCTTCCGTAGGGGCTGGTAGGGTTCCATAAAGTTCCGTGGGTTCCTGCAGAGTTCTGCAAGTGCCCGCAAGGGCCTGTAGGGGCCCACAGTGTTTCTGTCAGGTTCCGTAGAGTTCCGTAGGGGCCATAGGTTTCCATAGCGGCTGGTAGTATTCCGTAGGGGTCTGTAGGGTTCCGTAGGCACCTGCAGTGTTCTGTAGGAGCCCATAGGGTTTTAGTGAGGTTCCGTTGTGTTGCTAAGGGTCTTGTAGAGTGCTGTCGGGTCCTGGAGTATTCTGTAGGGTTCCAGAGGGGCTTGTAGGGTTCCGTCAAAATCTGTAGGCTTCCCTAGGGGCCCGTAGAGTCCCGTAGATTTCCGTAGATTTCCGTAGGGGCCTGTAGGGTTGTGTAAGTGCCCGCAGGGGTTGGTAGGAGCTTGTAGGGTGCCATATGTTTCCGGAGGGTTGTGTAGGGTTCCGTAGGGGCCTGTGGTGTTCCCTAGGGGCCTGTAGAGTCTCGTACAGTTCCGTAGGGTCCTGTAGGTTTCCATAAGCGCCCGCAGAGGTCTGAAGGGGCCCGTACTGTTCCGTAAGGATCCATAGGGCTCCGTAGAGCTTCGTAGGTTCCCTAGAGGCCTGTAGAGTACCGCAGGAGCCAGTAGTGTTCTGTAGGGGTCTGTAAGGTTCCTTCCATAGGGACTGGCAGTGTTCCGTAGGGGCCTCTAGGGTTGAGTAAGTGCCCGCAGGAGTCTGTAGGAATCCGTGGGATTGTGTAAGGTTCTGGAGGGTTCTGCAGGGTTCCGTAGGGGCCCGTAGAGTTCCGTAGTGGCTGGTAAAGTTCCGTAGGGCCCTGTACCGTTCCATAACTGCCTGCAAGGGTCTTTAGGCTTCCGTAGGGGCTGGTAGGGTTCCATAAAGTTCCGTGGGTTCCTGCAGAGTTCTGCAAGTGCCCGCAAGGGCCTGTAGGGGCCCACAGTGTTTCTGTCAGGTTCCGTAGAGTTCCGTAGGGGCCATAGGTTTCCATAGCGGCTGGTAGTATTCCGTAGGGGTCTGTAGGGTTCCGTAGGCACCTGCAGTGTTCTGTAGGAGCCCATAGGGTTTTAGTGAGGTTCCGTTGTGTTGCTAAGGGTCTTGTAGAGTGCTGTCAGGTCCTGGAGTATTCTGTAGGGTTCCAGAGGGGCTTGTAGGGTTCCGTCAAAATCTGTAGGCTTCCCTAGGGGCCCGTAGAGTCCCGTAGATTTCCGTAGATTTCCGTAGGGGCCTGTAGGGTTGTGTAAGTGCCCGCAGGGGTTGGTAGGAGCTTGTAGGGTGCCATATGTTTCCGGAGGGTTGTGTAGGGTTCCGTAGGGGCCTGTGGTGTTCCCTAGGGGCCTGTAGAGTCTCGTACAGTTCCGTAGGGTCCTGTAGGTTTCCATAAGCGCCCGCAGAGGTCTGAAGGGGCCCGTACTGTTCCGTAAGGATCCATAGGGCTCCGTAGAGCTTCGTAGGTTCCCTAGAGGCCTGTAGAGTACCGCAGGAGCCAGTAGTGTTCTGTAGGGGCCCGTAGGGTTCCTTCCATAGGGGCTGGCAGTGTTCCGTAGGGGCCTCTAGGGTTGAGTAAGTGCCCGCAGGAGTCTGTAGGAATCCGTGGGATTGTGTAAGGTTCTGGAGGGTTCTGCAGGGTTCCGTAGGGGCCCGTAGAGTTCCGTAGTGGCTGGTAAAGTTCCGTAGGGCCCTGTACCGTTCCGTAACTGCCTGCAAGGGTCTTTAGGCTTCCGTAGGGGCTGGTAGGGTTCCATAAAGTTCCGTGGGTTCCTGCAGAGTTCTGCAAGTGCCCGCAAGGGCCTGTAGGGGCCCACAGTGTTTCTGTCAGGTTCCGTAGAGTTCCGTAGGGGCCATAGGTTTCCATAGCGGCTGGTAGTATTCCGTAGGGGTCTGTAGGGTTCCGTAGGCACCTGCAGTGTTCTGTAGGAGCCCATAGGGTTTTAGTGAGGTTCCGTTGTTTTGCTAAGGGTCTTGTAGAGTGCTGTCGGGTCCTGGAGTATTCTGTAGGGTTCCAGAGGGGCTCGTAGGGTTCCGTCAAAATCTGTAGGCTTCCTTAGGGGCCCGTAGAGTCCCGTAGATTTCCGTAGGGGCCTGTAGGGTTGTGTAAGTGCCCGCAGGGGTTGGTAGGAGCTTGTAGGGTGCCATAAGTTTCCAGAGGGTTGTGTAGGGTTCCGTAGGGGCCGGTGGTGTTCCCTAGGGGCCTGTAGAGTCTCGTACGGTTCCGTAGGGGCCTGTAGGTTTCCATAAGCGCCCGCAGAGGTCTGAAGGGGCCCGTACTGTTCCGTAAGGATCCATAGGGCTCCGTAGAGCTTCGTAGGTTCCCTAGAGGCCTGTAGAGTACTGCAGGAGCCAGTAGTGTTCTGTAGGGGCCCGTAAGGTTCCTTCCATAGGGGCTGGCAGTGTTCCGTAGGGGCCTCTAGGGTTGAGTAAGTGCCCGCAGGAGTCTGTAGGAATCCGTGGGATTGTGTAAGGTTCTGGAGGGTTCTGCAGGGTTCCGTAGGGGCCCGTAGAGTTCCGTAGTGGCTGGTAAAGTTCCGTAGGGCCCTGTACCGTTCCGTAACTGCCTGCAAGGGTCTTTAGGCTTCGGTAGGGGCTGGTAGGGTTCCATAAAGTTCCGTGGGTTCCTGCAGAGTTCTGCAAGTGCCCGCAAGGGCCTGTAGGGGCCCACAGTGTTTCTGTCAGGTTCCGTAGAGTTCCGTAGGGGCCATAGGTTTCCGTAGTGGCTGGTAGTATTCCGTAGGGGTCTGTAGGGTTCCGTTGGCACCTGCAGTGTTCTGTAGGAGCCCATAGGGTTTTAGTGAGGTTCCGTTGTGTTGCTAAGGGTCTTGTAGAGTGCTGTCGGGTCCTGGAGTATTCTGTAGGGTTCCGTCAAAATCTGTAGGCTTCCCTAGGGGCCCGTGGAGTCCCGTAGATTTCCGTAGGGGCCTGTAGGGTTGTGTAAGTGCCCGCAGGGGTTGGTAGGAGCTTGTAGGGTGCCATAAGTTTCCAGAGGGTTGTGTAGGGTTCCGTAGGGGCCTGTGGTGTTCCCTAGGGGCCTGTAGAGTCTCGTACGGTTCCGTAGGGGCCTGTAGGTTTCCATAAGCGCCCGCAGAGGTTTGAAGGGGCCCGTACTGTTCCGTAAGGATCCATAGGGCTCCGTAGAGCTTCGTAGGTTCCCTAGAGGCCTGTAGAGTACCGCAGGAGCCAGTAGTGTTCTGTAAGGGCCCGTAGGGTTCCTTCCATAGGGGCTGGCAGTGTTCCGTAGGGGCCTCTAGGGTTGAGTAAGTGCCCGCAGGAGTCTGTAGGAATCCGTGGGATTGTGTAAGGTTCTGGAGGGTTCTGCAGGGTTCCGTAGGGGCCCGTAGAGTTCCGTAGTGGCTGGTAAAGTTCCGTAGGGCCCTGCACCGTTCCGTAACTGCCTGCAAGGGTCTTTAGGCTTCCGTAGGGGCTGGTAGGGTTCCATAAAGTTCCGTGGGTTCCTGCAGAGTTCTGCAAGTGCCCGCAAGGGCCTGTAGGGGCCCACAGTGTTTCTGTCAGGTTCCGTAGAGTTCCATAGGGGCCATAGGTTTCCGTAGTGGCTGGTAGTATTCCGTAGGGGTCTGTAGGGTTCCGTAGGCACCTGCAGTGTTCTGTAGGAGCCCATAGGGTTTTAATGAGGTTCCGTTGTGTTGCTAAGGGTCTTGTAGAGTGCTGTCGGGTCCTGGAGTATTCTGTAGGGTTCCAGAGGGGCTTGTAGGGTTCCGTCAAAATCTGTAGGCTTCCCTAGGGGCCCGTAGAGTCCCGTAGATTTCCGTAGATTTCCGTAGGGGCCTGTAGGGTTGTGTAAGTGCCCGCAGGGGTTGGTAGGAGCTTGTAGGGTGCCATATGTTTCCAGAGGGTTGTGTAGGGTTCCGTAGGGGCCTGTGGTGTTCCCTAGGGGCCTGTAGAGTCTCGTACAGTTCCGTAGGGGCCTGTAGGTTTCCATAAGCGCCCGCAGAGGTCTGAAGGGGCCCGTACTGTTCCGTAAGGATCCATAGGGCTCCGTAGAGCTTCGTAGGTTCCCTAGAGGCCTGTAGAGTACCGCAGGAGCCAGTAGTGTTCTGTAGGGGCCCGTAGGGTTCCTTCCATAGGGGCTGGCAGTGTTCCGTAGGGGCCTCTAGGGTTGAGTAAGTGCCCGCAGGAGTCTGTAGGAATCCGTGGGATTGTGTAAGGTTCTGGAGGGTTCTACAGGGTTCCGTAGGGGCCCGTAGAGTTCCGTAGTGGCTGGTAAAGTTCCGTAGGGCCCTGTACCGTTCCGTAACTGCCTGCAAGGGTCTTTAGGCTTCCGTAGGGGCTGGTAGGGTTCCATAAAGTTCCGTGGGTTCCTGCAGAGTTCTGCAAGTGCCCGCAAGGGCCTGTAGGGGCCCACAGTGTTTCTGTCAGGTTCCGTAGAGTTCCGTAGGGGCCATAGGTTTCCATAGCGGCTGGTAGTATTCCGTAGGGGTCTGTAGGGTTCCGTAGGCACCTGCAGTGTTCTGTAGGAGCCCATAGGGTTTTAGTGAGGTTCCGTTGTGTTGCTAAGGGTCTTGTAGAGTGCTGTCGGGTCCTGGAGTATTCTGTAGGGTTCCAGAGGGGCTCGTAGGGTTCCGTCAAAATCTGTAGGCTTCCCTAGGGGCCCGTAGAGTCCCGTAGATTTCCGTAGGGGCCTGTAGGGTTGTGTAAGTGCCCGCAGGGGTTGGTAGGAGCTTGTAGGGTGCCATAAGTTTCCAGAGGGTTGTGTAGGGTTCCGTAGGGGCCGGTGGTGTTCCCTAGGGGCCTGTAGAGTCTCGTACGGTTCCGTAGGGGCCTGTAGGTTTCCATAAGCGCCCGCAGAGGTCTGAAGGGGCCCGTACTGTTCCGTAAGGATCCATAGGGCTCCGTAGAGCTTCGTAGGTTCCCTAGAGGCCTGTAGAGTACCGCAGGAGCCAGTAGTGTTCTGTAGGGGCCCGTAGGGTTCCTTCCATAGGGGCTGGCAGTGTTCCGTAGGGGCCTCTAGGGTTGAGTAAGTACCTGCAGGAGTCTGTAGGAATCCGTGGGATTGTGTAAGGTTCTGGAGGGTTCTGCAGGGTTCCGTAGGGGCCCGTAGAGTTCCGTAGTGGCTGGTAAAGTTCCGTAGGGCCCTGTACCGTTCCATAACTGCCTGCAAGGGTCTTTAGGCTTCCGTAGGGGCTGGTAGGGTTCCATAAAGTTCCGTGGGTTCCTGCAGAGTTCTGCAAGTGCCCGCAAGGGCCTGTAGGGGCCCAGAGTGTTTCTGTCAGGTTCCGTAGAGTTCCGTAGGGGCCATAGGTTTCCATAGCGGCTGGTAGTATTCCGTAGGGGTCTGTAGGGTTCCGTAGGCACCTGCAGTGTTCTGTAGGAGCCCATAGGGTTTTAGTGAGGTTCCGTTGTGTTGCTAAGGTTCTTGTAGAGTGCTGTCGGGTCCTGGAGTATTCTGTAGGGTTCCAGAGGGGCTCGTAGGGTTCCGTCAAAATCTGTAGGCTTCCCTAGGGGCCCGTAGATTTCCGTAGATTTCCGTAGGGGCCTGTAGGGTTGTGTAAGTGCCCGCAGGAGTCTGTAGGAATCCGTGGGATTCTGTAAGGTTCTGGAGGGTTCTGCAGGGTTCCGTAGGGGCCCGTAGAGTTCCGTAATGGCTGGTAAAGTTCCGTAGGGCCCTGTACCGTTCCGTAACTGCCTGCAAGGGTCTTTAGGCTTCCGTAGGGGCTGGTAGGGTTCCATAAAGTTCCGTGGGTTCCTGCAGAGTTCTGCAAGTGCCCGCAAGGGCCTGTAGGGGCCCACAGTGTTTCTGTCAGGTTCCGTAGAGTTCCGTAGGGGCCATAGGTTTCCGTAGTGGCTGGTAGTATTCCGTAGGGGTCTGTAGGGTTCCGTTGGCACCTGCAGTGTTCTGTAGGAGCCCATAGGGTTTTAGTGAGGTTCCGTTGTGTTGCTAAGGGTCTTGTAGAGTGCTGTCGGGTCCTGGAGTATTCTGTAGGGTTCAGTCAAAATCTGTAGGCTTCCCTAGGGTCCCATGGAGTCCCGTAGATTTCCGTAGGGGCCTGTAGGGTTGTGTAAGTGCCCGCAGGGGTTGGTAGGAGCTTGTAGGGTGCCATAAGTTTCCAGAGGGTTGTGTAGGGTTCCGTAGGGGCCGGTGGTGTTCCCTAGGGGCCTGTAGAGTCTCGTACGGTTCCGTAGGGGCCTGTAGGTTTCCATAAGCGCCCGCAGAGGTCTGAAGGGGCCCGTACTGTTCCGTAAGGATCCATAGGGCTCCGTAGAGCTTCGTAGGTTCCCTAGAGGCCTGTAGAGTACCGCAGGAGCCAGTAGTGTTCTGTAGGGGCCCGTAGGGTTCCTTCCATAGGGGCTGGCAGTGTTCCGTAGGGGCCTCTAGGGTTGAGTAAGTACCTGCAGGAGTCTGTAGGAATCCGTGGGATTGTGTAAGGTTCTGGAGGGTTCTGCAGGGTTCCGTAGGGGCCCGTAGAGTTCCGTAGTGGCTGGTAAAGTTCCGTAGGGCCCTGCACCGTTCCGTAACTGCCTGCAAGGGTCTTTAGGCTTCCGTAGGGGCTGGTAGGGTTCCATAAAGTTCCGTGGGTTCCTGCAGAGTTCTGCAAGTGCCCGCAAGGGCCTGTAGGGGCCCACAGTGTTTCTGTCAGGTTCCGTAGAGTTCCATAGGGGCCATAGGTTTCCGTAGTGGCTGGTAGTATTCCGTAGGGGTCTGTAGGGTTCCGTAGGCACCTGCAGTGTTCTGTAGGAGCCCATAGGGTTTTAATGAGGTTCCGTTGTGTTGCTAAGGGTCTTGTAGAGTGCTGTCGGGTCCTGGAGTATTCTGTAGGGTTCCAGAGGGGCTTGTAGGGTTCCGTCAAAATCTGTAGGCTTCCCTAGGGGCCCGTAGAGTCCCGTAGATTTCCGTAGATTTCCGTAGGGGCCTGTAGGGTTGTGTAAGTGCCCGCAGGGGTTGGTAGGAGCTTGTAGGGTGCCATATGTTTCCAGAGGGTTGTGTAGGGTTCCGTAGGGGCCTGTGGTGTTCCCTAGGGGCCTGTAGAGTCTCGTACAGTTCCGTAGGGGCCTGTAGGTTTCCATAAGCGCCCGCAGAGGTCTGAAGGGGCCCGTACTGTTCCGTAAGGATCCATAGGGCTCCGTAGAGCTTCGTAGGTTCCCTAGAGGCCTGTAGAGTACCGCAGGAGCCAGTAGTGTTCTGTAGGGGCCCGTAGGGTTCCTTCCATAGGGGCTGGCAGTGTTCCGTAGGGGCCTCTAGGGTTGAGTAAGTGCCCGCAGGAGTCTGTAGGAATCCGTGGGATTGTGTAAGGTTCTGGAGGGTTCTACAGGGTTCCGTAGGGGCCCGTAGAGTTCCGTAGTGGCTGGTAAAGTTCCGTAGGGCCCTGTACCGTTCCGTAACTGCCTGCAAGGGTCTTTAGGCTTCCGTAGGGGCTGGTAGGGTTCCATAAAGTTCCGTGGGTTCCTGCAGAGTTCTGCAAGTGCCCGCAAGGGCCTGTAGGGGCCCACAGTGTTTCTGTCAGGTTCCGTAGAGTTCCGTAGGGGCCATAGGTTTCCATAGCGGCTGGTAGTATTCCGTAGGGGTCTGTAGGGTTCCGTAGGCACCTGCAGTGTTCTGTAGGAGCCCATAGGGTTTTAGTGAGGTTCCGTTGTGTTGCTAAGGGTCTTGTAGAGTGCTGTCGGGTCCTGGAGTATTCTGTAGGGTTCCAGAGGGGCTCGTAGGGTTCCGTCAAAATCTGTAGGCTTCCCTAGGGGCCCGTAGAGTCCCGTAGATTTCCGTAGGGGCCTGTAGGGTTGTGTAAGTGCCCGCAGGGGTTGGTAGGAGCTTGTAGGGTGCCATAAGTTTCCAGAGGGTTGTGTAGGGTTCCGTAGGGGCCGGTGGTGTTCCCTAGGGGCCTGTAGAGTCTCGTACGGTTCCGTAGGGGCCTGTAGGTTTCCATAAGCGCCCGCAGAGGTCTGAAGGGGCCCATACTGTTCCGTAAGGATCCATAGGGCTCCGTAGAGCTTCGTAGGTTCCCTAGAGGCCTGTAGAGTACCGCAGGAGCCAGTAGTGTTCTGTAGGGGCCCGTAGGGTTCCTTCCATAGGGGCTGGCAGTGTTCCGTAGGGGCCTCTAGGGTTGAGTAAGTACCTGCAGGAGTCTGTAGGAATCCGTGGGATTGTGTAAGGTTCTGGAGGGTTCTGCAGGGTTCCGTAGGGGCCCGTAGAGTTCCGTAGTGGCTGGTAAAGTTCCGTAGGGCCCTGTACCGTTCCATAACTGCCTGCAAGGGTCTTTAGGCTTCCGTAGGGGCTGGTAGGGTTCCATAAAGTTCCGTGGGTTCCTGCAGAGTTCTGCAAGTGCCCGCAAGGGCCTGTAGGGGCCCAGAGTGTTTCTGTCAGGTTCCGTAGAGTTCCGTAGGGGCCATAGGTTTCCATAGCGGCTGGTAGTATTCCGTAGGGGTCTGTAGGGTTCCGTAGGCACCTGCAGTGTTCTGTAGGAGCCCATAGGGTTTTAGTGAGGTTCCGTTGTGTTGCTAAGGTTCTTGTAGAGTGCTGTCGGGTCCTGGAGTATTCTGTAGGGTTCCAGAGGGGCTCGTAGGGTTCCGTCAAAATCTGTAGGCTTCCCTAGGGGCCCGTAGATTTCCGTAGATTTCCGTAGGGGCCTGTAGGGTTGTGTAAGTGCCCGGAGGAGTCTGTAGGAATCCGTGGGATTCTGTAAGGTTCTGGAGGGTTCTGCAGGGTTCCGTAGGGGCCCGTAGAGTTCCGTAATGGCTGGTAAAGTTCCGTAGGGCCCTGTACCGTTCCGTAACTGCCTGCAAGGGTCTTTAGGCTTCCGTAGGGGCTGGTAGGGTTCCATAAAGTTCCGTGGGTTCCTGCAGAGTTCTGCAAGTGCCCGCAAGGGCCTGTAGGGGCCCACAGTGTTTCTGTCAGGTTCCGTAGAGTTCCGTAGGGGCCATAGGTTTCCGTAGTGGCTGGTAGTATTCCGTAGGGGTCTGTAGGGTTCCGTTGGCACCTGCAGTGTTCTGTAGGAGCCCATAGGGTTTTAGTGAGGTTCCGTTGTGTTGCTAAGGGTCTTGTAGAGTGCTGTCGGGTCCTGGAGTATTCTGTAGGGTTCAGTCAAAATCTGTAGGCTTCCCTAGGGTCCCATGGAGTCCCGTAGATTTCCGTAGGGGCCTGTAGGGTTGTGTAAGTGCCCGCAGGGGTTGGTAGGAGCTTGTAGGGTGCCATAAGTTTCCAGAGGGTTGTGTAGGGTTCCGTAGGGGCCGGTGGTGTTCCCTAGGGGCCTGTAGAGTCTCGTACGGTTCCGTAGGGGCCTGTAGGTTTCCATAAGCGCCCGCAGAGGTCTGAAGGGGCCCGTACTGTTCCGTAAGGATCCATAGGGCTCCGTAGAGCTTCGTAGGTTCCCTAGAGGCCTGTAGAGTACCGCAGGAGCCAGTAGTGTTCTGTAGGGGCCCGTAGGGTTCCTTCCATAGGGGCTGGCAGTGTTCCGTAGGGGCCTCTAGGGTTGAGTAAGTGCCCGCAGGAGTCTGTAGGAATCCGTGGGATTGTGTAAGGTTCTGGAGGGTTCTGCAGGGTTCCGTAGGGGCCCGTAGAGTTCCGTAGTGGCTGGTAAAGTTCCGTAGGGCCCTGCACCGTTCCGTAACTGCCTGCAAGGGTCTTTAGGCTTCCGTAGGGGCTGGTAGGGTTCCATAAAGTTCCGTGGGTTCCTGCAGAGTTCTGCAAGTGCCCGCAAGGGCCTGTAGGGGCCCACAGTGTTTCTGTCAGGTTCCGTAGAGTTCCATAGGGGCCATAGGTTTCCGTAGTGGTTGGTAGTATTCCGTAGGGGTCTGTAGGGTTCCGTAGGCACCTGCAGTGTTCTGTAGGAGCCCATAGGGTTTTAATGAGGTTCCGTTGTGTTGCTAAGGGTCTTGTAGAGTGCTGTCGGGTCCTGGAGTATTCTGTAGGGTTCCAGAGGGGCTTGTAGGGTTCCGTCAAAATCTGTAGGCTTCCCTAGGGGCCCGTAGAGTCCCGTAGATTTCCGTAGATTTCCGTAGGGGCCTGTAGGGTTGTGTAAGTGCCCGCAGGGGTTGGTAGGAGCTTGTAGGGTGCCATAAGTTTCCAGAGGGTTGTGTAGGGTTCCGTAGGGGCCGGTGGTGTTCCCTAGGGGCCTGTAGAGTCTCGTACGGTTCCGTAGGGGCCTGTAGGTTTCCATAAGCGCCCGCAGAGGTCTGAAGGGGCCCGTACTGTTCCGTAAGGATCCATAGGGCTCCGTAGAGCTTCGTAGGTTCCCTAGAGGCCTGTAGAGTACCGCAGGAGCCAGTAGTGTTCTGTAGGGGCCCGTAGGGTTCCTTCCATAGGGGCTGGCAGTGTTCCGTAGGGGCCTCTAGGGTTGAGTAAGTACCTGCAGGAGTCTGTAGGAATCCGTGGGATTGTGTAAGGTTCTGGAGGGTTCTGCAGGGTTCCGTAGGGGCCCGTAGAGTTCCGTAGTGGCTGGTAAAGTTCCGTAGGGCCCTGTACCGTTCCATAACTGCCTGCAAGGGTCTTTAGGCTTCCGTAGGGGCTGGTAGGGTTCCATAAAGTTCCGTGGGTTCCTGCAGAGTTCTGCAAGTGCCCGCAAGGGCCTGTAGGGGCCCACAGTGTTTCTGTCAGGTTCCGTAGAGTTCCGTAGGGGCCATAGGTTTCCATAGCGGCTGGTAGTATTCCGTAGGGGTCTGTAGGGTTCCGTAGGCACCTGCAGTGTTCTGTAGGAGCCCATAGGGTTTTAGTGAGGTTCCGTTGTGTTGCTAAGGGTCTTGTAGAGTGCTGTCGGGTCCTGGAGTATTCTGTAGGGTTCCAGAGGGGCTTGTAGGGTTCCGTCAAAATCTGTAGGCTTCCCTAGGGGCCCGTAGAGTCCCGTAGATTTCCGTAGGGGCCTGTAGGGTTGTGTAAGTGCCCGCAGGGGTTGGTAGGAGCTTGTAGGGTGCCATATGTTTCCAGAGGGTTGTGTAGGGTTCCGTAGAGGCCTGTGGTGTTCCCTAGGGGCCTGTAGAGTCTCGTACGGTTCCGTAGGGGCCTGTAGTGTTCCCTAGGGGCCTGTAGAGTCTCGTACAGTTCCGTAGGGTCCTGTAGGTTTCCATAAGCGCCCGCAGAGGTCTGAAGGGGCCCGTACTGTTCCGTAAGGATCCATAGGGCTCCGTAGAGCTTCGTAGGTTCCGTAGGGGCCCGTAGAGTTCCGTAGTGGCTGGTAAAGTTCCGTAGGGCCCTGTACCGTTCCATAACTGCCTGCAAGGGTCTTTAGGCTTCCGTAGGGGCTGGTAGGGTTCCATAAAGTTCCGTGGGTTCCTGCAGAGTTCTGCAAGTGCCCGCAAGGGCCTGTAGGGGCCCAGAGTGTTTCTGTCAGGTTCCGTAGAGTTCCGTAGGGGCCATAGGTTTCCATAGCGGCTGGTAGTATTCCGTAGGGGTCTGTAGGGTTCCGTAGGCACCTGCAGTGTTCTGTAGGAGCCCATAGGGTTTTAGTGAGGTTCCGTTGTGTTGCTAAGGTTCTTGTAGAGTGCTGTCGGGTCCTGGAGTATTCTGTAGGGTTCCAGAGGGGCTCGTAGGGTTCCGTCAAAATCTGTAGGCTTCCCTAGGGGCCCGTAGATTTCCGTAGATTTCCGTAGGGGCCTGTAGGGTTGTGTAAGTGCCCGCAGGAGTCTGTAGGAATCCGTGGGATTGTGTAAGGTTCTGGAGGGTTCTGCAGGGTTCCGTAGGGGCCCGTAGAGTTCCGTAGTGGCTGGTAAAGTTCCGTAGGGCCCTGTACCGTTCCATAACTGCCTGCAAGGGTCTTTAGGCTTCCGTAGGGGCTGGTAGGGTTCCATAAAGTTCCGTGGGTTCCTGCAGAGTTCTGCAAGTGCCCGCAAGGGCCTGTAGGGGCCCACAGTGTTTCTGTCAGGTTCCGTAGAGTTCCGTAGGGGCCATAGGTTTCCATAGCGGCTGGTAGTATTCCGTAGGGGTCTGTAGGGTTCCGTAGGCACCTGCAGTGTTCTGTAGGAGCCCATAGGGTTTTAGTGAGGTTCCGTTGTGTTGCTAAGGGTCTTGTAGAGTGCTGTCGGGTCCTGGAGTATTCTGTAGGGTTCCAGAGGGGCTTGTAGGGTTCCGTCAAAATCTGTAGGCTTCCCTAGGGGCCCGTAGAGTCCCGTAGATTTCCGTAGGGGCCTGTAGGGTTGTGTAAGTGCCTGCAGGGGTTGGTAGGAGCTTGTAGGGTGCCATAAGTTTCCAGAGGGTTGTGTAGGGTTCCGTAGGGGCCTGTGGTGTTCCCTAGGGGCCTGTAGAGTCTCGTACAGTTCCGTAGGGTCCTGTAGGTTTCCATAAGCGCCTGCAGAGGTTTGAAGGGGCCCGTACTGTTCCGTAAGGATCCATAGGGCTCCGTAGAGCTTCGTAGGTTCCCTAGAGGCCTGTAGAGTACCGCAGGAGCCAGTAGTGTTCTGTAGGGGTCTGTAAGGTTCCTTCCATAGGGGCTGGCAGTGTTCCGTAGGGGCCTCTAGGGTTGAGTAAGTGCCCGCAGGAGTCTGTAGGAATCCGTGGGATTGTGTAAGGTTCTGGAGGGTTCTGCAGGGTTCCGTAGGGGCCCGTAGAGTTCCGTAGTGGCTGGTAAAGTTCCGTAGGGCCC